>NC_045427.1:567627679-567930709 GCF_902635505.1 Sarcophilus harrisii | reverse complement strand
CAGAGGGCTTATGCTGGGCGTTCAGCTCAAAAAATGACTTCAGACTAGAAGGCAGAGAAATATAATCATTAACCATGCACTGCCTAGTATTGAGAATTATCTTGTAATTTCTGTGTGTTTTAGCCCCTCAAGTTATTTGAGTGATTTTTACCAGACTTAGATTTAACCATGATATTTCACAAAAATTAGATTTTCCCTCAATAATTCTATTGCAGAGAAAAAAATCTAAAAGAACATTTGCTAAATTTTAAAAAAGCACATAAAAAATTAGATCTCATTTTGTGGGGATGCCCTATTTATTCCCTTTTTATTTGTTTAAAATAAAAATTCTAGTAAAGGGTCTCAAAAACTGGAAGTGGAACAGACTCTTTGGACCTTAAAGGAATGAGAGAAAGTGACTATCTATCAAAGATCAAGACAATTGCTACCTTGCCATACCCATTCTAAACCTCACAGCTTGGCTAATTGATGTGTAGAATACTCTATTGTTATTGAATTATTCAATTGTGCCTGACTCTCTGTGACTCAAAATTTTCTTGACAAAGATACAGAAGTGGTTTGCTTTAATCTTTGCTATCCCATTTTATAAGTGAGGAACTTATTTACCCAAGGTCATACAAGTAAGTATATGAGGTTGGATGTGAACTCTGGTCCTTTTGACTCCAATGCTGGTACTCTCTCTACTGTGCCTACCTACCCGCTATATATATATGTGGATCATATCTTTCTCTGTGTGTCTATCTCTGTCTTTGTTGTCTGTCTCTCCCTCCCTCCTTTCTCTAAAGACAGACATATATCTGTATATATTTACATATATACTCACAAACACAATACATATGTGTGTAACATATAAAACATGCCTTATATCTATGAGTGTGTGTTTGTGCAATTTATACCTCTTAAAATTCTTTCATGTATTTCTTCTCATCTTATACAATAGGTCTATGGCATAGATAGCAGGTAATGGGCCCAGATTTTATAGATGAGGAAACCTGGCTCCTTAAGTATTGTTATTGAGTTGAAATTAGAATATGCTTGTCTCCTGATTCCATTCTACAGTATATACTCAGAATGTGTAGAATACCAAAGTAATGTTAGGATAACCCAAATTATCCTTGGAAACAAAAGAGAATCCTAAAGAATAATTTATTACTTTGTTATATTTAACAGACACATTTGCTAATGGTTCCATCTCTCTCCGCCTTCCAAGGGGACAGTGGTCATAAATTGAATCAAAATCAAACCATTTTATCCAGAGCAGATATAACCTATGACTTTGCTAAAGTTTGATGGGCTCTGCTCGTTCAGAGATCAGTGATAGAGGCACATTGAGCAATACCCTCAAATGTTCTAAACAAGACTAAAAAGAGCCCAGACAAACATACTACATGTTTTCTGAATGCCCTTTCTAAATTTCCCTCAGGACTAAAATCGTGCCTAGTATTTCTTAACAGGATTATAAACCTCTCACCAAATGAAAATACATTGTTGATTATTTAGGATGATGAGAAGAAATCATCTGATCAGCTCTTGCTTTTTAATACATCCCATGTGCCAAGTAGTATGTGCAAACAATGAAATCCCTGAAGTAGTTGCATTATTGAACTTGCACTACATATGTCCATTAAAACTAATGAACATATTTATATCAATATATCTTCAAACATTATGTATTCAAAGATATTTGAATACTTCTGAGGATTCCTTGTTTGTATTAATTGGGACATAACTGTATAATAATAATTTCCTTGTCCTTGAGTAACTTGAAGGGATAAGGCATAGAAATATCAAAATTAGTCATAATACCAGGCAGTGCATAATAATAACCACACAACTACTGCAATAAAGGTAATCAAATCTGAGAGGAAAGAGCAATCTAGGTGGGTTCAGGTTGAAGGACAGGGAGGTATAGTAGAAGAAAATCCAAGGCACTAAGATGGCACAGTAGATTGGATATAAATCAGAAATAAGGAAAATGAGTTCTAATTTCAGGGTTAGAAACTTATTAGCTGTGGGACTCTGTGAGTTACTTAACATCTTGTCTGCCTTGGTTTACTGATCTATCAAATGGGGAGAATAATATTTATTCTAGAACTGACATAACAATTTATTTTTAAATTTACAAAGCATTTTACAAACCTCATCTCGTTTGCTCCTCTTCCTCCTCTTTATAATAATAATAACTACTGTTATTATGGTCATTTTATATGTGAAGAAATTGAAGCAGCAGAGATTAAGTAATCTTAACAGTCACAGAGCTGGTAAATTTATGAACCTAGATTTAAAATCCAACTTCCCAACTCTTCTCAACTCTTGGTGAAGTAACTTGTTTACTGTGCCCCATAGCTGATTCTTTGAGAATGGTAGAATTCTCCTGAGTGGGATGAAAGCATTCCTTCTGAAGGGAATTCCTGCTGAAGGGAATGTGATGATTCAGTCAAGTCAAGGCAAGAAGCATTTCTTATAATTACAAGTTCCTATCTTTAAGGAGCTTATATTCTAATGGGGAAAGACAGCTGTGAAGGGAATCTGAGAATGTGTATGTGTGGATAGAGATAGAGAGTGTGGTATGGTACTATAGTGGAAGGAGGGGTGGGTTTAGATTTAGAGGACCTGGGTCAGGGTTCTGGTTCTGCCACTTACTAACTACCTATTGTGACATTGACCAAATCACTTAACTTCTCTGGGGGGGGGTCAGTTTTCTCAATTCTAGAATCAGTTAGTTGAATGATCTTGAAGGTCCCTTTCATCTCCAAATATATATTCCTATATGTGTCTATTCATATTTTGGAGGTTGTTAAGTGAACCAACATGGCTATAGTGATGAATATCTGTAGGGAAGCAGCCAAAAACCAAACTTGAAAGGCAGATGGGGTCAAAATGTGGAGGATTTCAAATATCTCTCTGATGCATTTGGACTTGATTCCACAAGCAGTGGGAAGGCATTGAAGATAATGGAATTCATTGAAGTTAAATTTCCTAGGTATAGTGCAGTAGAAAGAATCCTAGAAAGCATCTGGTAAGACCTGTATTTGATGCCTGATTTTGATTAGGTAGCTGAATGACCATGGACAAATCACTGACTTCTTTGCCCAGTTTTTTCACGTGCAAGATGGGAACAGTGGTATTTGTAGTGCCTACTCCACCATGAGACTCTAATAAGCTAACATATGTTAAGTGGTTTGTAAAGCTGAAAGCACTATCTCAATGATAGCTGTTATTAAAAGGAGACTTGCAAATGTTGCACAGATAGGACTCCAGGCTAGCTCAAGGCAACAACAAATTAAGGACCAGAGCAAACTGCTCTGCTCTAACTGCTATTTGTCTCAAAGGTCTATCTTTGATTCTGACATCTTTTACCAAATGGCAGCTCTGATCAGGACACTTGAGCCATTGTGTGAATTACAGAGATCAAATTAAAGACATAAATTCTTAGTGCAGACGGAAGGGGAGGACAGGGATCCACTCCTGGAGCTGGGCTGGGGCTCTGTTCTAATCAGGAGATGCTGCAGCTTTGGTAACGAGCTAGCTTCCTTGGGAAGTTGCAGTGTTTCTGTAACATGGCTCTCTGGTGAGTTCAATTCTCCCTATTGCAGAGTCAGGGGAAAGCAAATCAAACTTCCATGACTCTTGATGTCTGGCTGCTGGCTGGCATGCTTTGTGCACTGGGGCTCCTCTGATGCGCTTTTCATCTAGTAGTTACAGGTTTGGGGGAAATGGTGGTGACAAATGGCAGGAGCTGCCAGTTTAGATAATCAAGGGACAGTGGGAAAGTACATTTTAGTTCAAGTGACATTGCATTTATGATTCCCATTTCTTTGTGCAGGCTCATTATTGATACTTAGGGATGCAGAAAAATGCAGAGACATCAGATGATGTTTAGCAGTAAGGATCCAAAGACATTAATAAACTTAGAGGAAAAAATAAAAGCAGAATTCATGGGGTGAGAAAAAGGATATTATCATTAAGTCATAACTCATAATTCGAATTATAGCTTTTGACATGCATTACCCACAGAGCTAATGAAGTTGATCTGATTAGGAAGTCTTTAAATAAGAAGGGTATCACTTTTTCCCTTTTCACATTGTCCATTTTCAAATTATTCTTCTCTTTTATTTCTCCCCTTTCCATGAAAAGCAAATCCCTTAACTGTTCTGGCCCTTTGTTTCCTTGTCTGTAAAATGAAAGGGTTGGGCTCTAAATGATCTCCAAGATCCTTTTTGGCTGTAAAATCCCACAATCTTGGGATCCTTTCTCTTATATAATTTCCCCAATTCTCTTTCCTGCTCCTCAGCTCCATTTCTATTTTTTCTTTCTCCCTCTGTATTCCCAAACTTTCTATTTTGTTTTTATACTATATTGGTACCACCTTTAAGGCCTCGTTTCTTATCTTTTAAGGATACTTTTAAGCCATATCTTCTATTACAGAGGCCTACCTTGTATAAAGCAGAAATGAGATGGGAGTATCCTTTCTGCCTTTCCAAAACAATTGCATATTTCTTTTCCATGTCATAGCTTCTTACTCCAGCATAATGATTTTGTAACCTATGAATGTTTTTTCAGGTTCTTAGGTTCTATGTCAAAGCTTCTTAAACTGTGGGTCATGACCCCATGTGGGGTCGCATTATTGAATATGGGGGTTGTGAAATTATGATTTATTATCAGTAAATATTTGATTTGCATACCTATATTATATACCTATATACCTGGAATTGTGTAATAATTTCTTAGGTAAAGTTTAAGAAGGCCTGCTTTAGATAAATGTCCTTAGATTTTAAGCACTACAGTTGAGGAGATTAGCAGAAGAATGGAAGTGTATATCAAGTATCCTGAATAGGGCACTGGGATGGGAGCCAGTTGTCATTTTAGCTCCATCACTTGTGTCATTTTATCTTGGGAAAGTGATTTCATTTCTTTGGATCTCAGTTTCCTCATCTGTAAAATGGAGGGGTCAGACTAGATGACTCCCATGGTCTCTTCTAGTTTTAAGATAAAAAACTTATGCCAATAATAAGGCCTTCGAGGCTAAGGTTAAACCTTACTTTAATTGTATACTTATATAAGGAAAATAAGGAAGTCTATTCATTTTTCTGGAGCCTAAGTCTACTTCTGAGAAAAACATTTGCTGAGTTGTCTTCCTTAACAATTCACTTTTCTGGTGCATAGGTCTGCTCAGAATTCTAAAAATATATTAACTGAAATTAAGTCTTCCTCAGAGTTCTGAAGAATCAGTTGCTCATTTGAATATGACAGGTTATATAAAACTGGGATGAGTGGAGAAGATATTTATTTAATAGATTTTCACATAAATATTTGGAGAATTTTTAGATTAGTAGCTGAGAAAATGTTGAAACAAGAAGTGTTTGATGATCATGGGAAAATTATAATTTACCTAATCATAAATAGTAATTCTTACCCCTTCAACTCTTCTGTTCTCTTTGCTACTAGTAGAATGCAATAATTGTTTCTGCTCCTGACAATCTAAGTCACACAGCATCATGGGAAGAAGCATGGCATGTAAGGAGAAGATTTTAGATTGCAATATTCATTTTTACAGCTAAGAAATCAGAGGTCTGGAAGGCTGATGTGACTTTTCTAGACACCTAGCTAGCTATGACAGAGTGGGAAACTTGAGTTTCCTATTTCTAGCCCCGTGTATGTTTTCATTTTTAATGAGTGCTCTATTCACTTCTGCTTAAACTACACTTTTGAAGAGGAGCAGTAATAACTAGGGGGAAAAAAAAAACTTTATTTCCTCTTTGAAATTTTCTAAATCAGAGCCATTGCTATCCACAACTTGGCCTTGGGCAAACTGAGCTGAGTTGTGGACGAGGGAGCCAGGATATCTCCTCATCAGGGTTGGGTATTGTCATAGTGCCACAGGAAAAAAAAAAAGATTTAGATCCAGAAGGATTGGATTTAAGTCTTGGTTTTACTATTTACTGCTAATGTGACCTTGGACAATTTGTGATCTCCCTGACCTTAAGTTTCATCAACTGCAGAATGAAAGTCTTGGACTAATTAAATCAAAGTTCCTTTGTATTTCAAAAGATTTAATCCTATCATCTCATGACTATGAGATGAAGTGTATGGATGGTGAGAATATGGATGGGAGAGGAAATATACCTATCTGAACATTAAACTGGGCCCTACCCACAGATGTTTGTAATGTAGGACAAAGCCTCTCCCCCTTCTCTTTCAATTTGCTACTTGCTAATTACAGCTCTAGCTATGGTGACCTCATTCTTTTTATAAAATAGAACAATATTCCTTTGTATTGTGCTTTAGGATTTAGAAAGTGCTTCGTCATTCTTTATCTCATTTGATCCTCAATAACCCTCCAAAATGAGAAACAGAATTATGATTCCAAAAAAGTGTAGATGTTCAGATCCCATGGTTGCTGGGGGTTTTCAGACCCCCAGCAACCATGTGGATGCCTCAGTAGACATTCTTGTTTATTTGTTGGTAAGCTTTGTGCCCTCTATCATGTTTTTACCTTCTGTGTTCAGCTGGGCTGCTTACGCACAGGAAATTAAAAGTGGCTGTCATGCTGACATGTACAAATTGGCAATTAGAGTTGAAATAATTTTGCTTTGTTCTCTTGTTCTTAGCCTTCCTAGAATGTTGGATATTTCATTTTTATATCTTTTCTTGAGGTAGAGAATGCATGCAGATCTCTAATTGAACCTTTACTACACACCCATGCACTTCCCCATACCCAGACCTTAGACTAATTTGAAGAAACAGAATAAAAACTTTGCTGGCAGCTGTCTCTAAGATCCCCAAGTTTCCCCAGCATCCAACCACTTCTTGTCTCACAGGTGTATTAAACAAAGGCTAAAGTCATCACTGCAGCAAAATCTGGGGTTGTTATGGCTCTAGACAGGCAATACTTCTCTGTACATCTCCAGTGGCTAAACTGATAGCTTGTCTTATATATAAATAGCAATTGCTTGCATAGATCTTTGAAATCTGGTATTAATTAGTGAACTGAAAAGCTAGCATCAGAATATGACAATTTTTAAGTGCTAAATAAGAGGTGATGTGTGGAGTCCTTGGAATATCATAACATTTTTGTTATTCCCTCTTTCCATTACTCTTTACCTCTTCCTTCCTTCCTTCCTTCCTTCCTTCCTTCCTTCCTTCCTTCCTTCCTTCCTTCCTTCCTTCCTTCCTTCCTTCCTTCCTTCCTTTATAAACTGATGCTCTCTAACCCTGAGCTCACTCAACCTCTCACCAACTTTTCAAACTGCTGGCAGTAAAATTGTAGTAGCATACCTAAGGGTGTGACACATGAGCTTGCAAAACAAAACAAAAACCAATTCCATACCTTGTTTTCTCTCCTTCTTTCCAGAGTCCTTGGATTCAGGCTACAGAAATTAGCTTCATTATGACAGCCAGTCAGCCAAGAAGATTTCTGGGGACTGTAATAATCAGCTAGTACTGCAGCAGGCAATCTAATAGCACCAGTGTTAACAACTGCCTGAATTTCCAGTGGTGGACCAGAGAAGTGAGGAATGGAAGGAGTAGGGAAGGATATCAGGACAGAATATTCTGTGTGCATGTGCTAGGGAGAAGCTCTTTTTCTCTAAGGAGAAGAGAATAGCATCCATCTGGATCCAATTCTCTCCACTCAAAAGTTATCTAAATCAGAGGTTGGTACTCTGGGAAGTATCCCAGATTGGGAAGATCCAGTCCTCAAGGACAGAGTCAGAAAGTGAAAAATAAAGGAAAATAAGAGGTAGTGGTGATGAGACTGAAATTACCAGAGATCTTAGGAAGAAGAAAATTCGAAGACCTTGAACATAATAAAATAAACAAAGAGGGAAAATATTTAAAGTGAAGGAAATATGACTTCCAGATGTAGTATATGAATTCAGATACCTGTGAATAAATATTGTAAAACAAAGGAAAATGATCCAATGTGAAATAGAGGACCTCATTGAATATAAGAAAAACAGAGAAACATACACTCTATTATTGAAAGAAATTCAAAAGAGAGAATTGTGAGAATAGAATTTTGTATAGCAAAATAATAGGCATATTAGAAAAAAACAACAACCAAAAAAAAAAGAACCCATGCTGGCAACTCTCACCAAAAAATGAAGAAAAGAAAAAGTGTGTGAATAAAATATACAGAAATGAATTTAAAAGAAGAGAAACAAAAAATAACATTTAAATAAAAAATACTTACTTTGCCAAAAAGTTCCCCCAAATCAAACCAACCAACCAACCAACCCAAAAAAACCCTAATCCAATCAAATCAAACCCTACTGATCTTGAAGCCAGAATATGTAGTGACAACCAAATGTGTCCCTGAAGAACAGGGCAGACAAAAACCTTAATCACAGTTGCAGAAAATAATAGAACTGCCCAAAACATTTTGTTTGGCAGGGCAGTTGGGGTTTACTGACTTGCCCAAGGTCACACAACTAGTGAGTATTAAGTATTTGAAGTTGAATTTGAATTCAGGTTTTCCTGAATTCAGGGTGCAGTGCTCCATTCACTATGCCATCTAACTGCTCCTGCCCAGAATTTCTGAACATAGAAAAAGAATTATTAATTTTTAAAATAACTTTTTATTGCCAGAAGCCACGCCAGGGTAATTTTTTTTACAATATTATCCCTTGCACTCACTTCTGTTCTGATTTTTCCCTTCCCTCCCTCCACCCCTTCCCTCAGATGGCAAGCAGTCCTATACATGTTAAAGAGGTTACAGTATATCTTAGATACAATATATGTGTGCAGAACCAAACAGTTCTCTTGTTGCTCAGGGAGAACTGGATTCAGAAGGGTATAAATAACTCGGGAGGAAAAACAAAAATGCAAGCAGTTTACATTCATTTCCTAGTGTTCTTTCTTTGGGTGTAGCTGCTTCTGTCCATCCTTGATCAATAGAAACTGAGTTAGATCTTCTCTTTATTGAATTATCAATTAAAAGAATACATAAATTGGTTGAGGAGAAAAAAAAGGCTTCAAGTTCCTAGACACATAGTGGGCTAAATTTAAATTTAACAAATATATTTTAAAAGTACTGCAAGTGATTAAGAAAATGATCTTCATATACAAAGGAGAGGATATTTGAATAATATAAAAGTATTCTGCACCCACCAGAAAATTTAGGAAGGAATGGAATAATGAGTTCTGAAGAGCAATAGAATTCAGGATGTAGCCCAAGGTGACTTATACTGTAAATCTGAATTTAATCATAAATAAAAAAAGATGGGCATTCAATTATAAAGTTATTTTTTAAAAACAAGAAAGAAAGAAAGAAAGATAATCATAACTGAAGAGACTTTTTTTCTTTGAATACCCAAAAGAACAGAAATAGGGAAGATATGAATAAATGTAACAGCCAAAGATAAGAACAGAAGAGTAACAGAGAGATTGGCAAGAGATTTCTTTCTAAATGTATACAATAAGACAAGTTTTATATGGAAGCATACTATAAAATACAAAAGATACAGCCTTAGGGCATTATGTACAGGACCTGGTGACACCTTACTTGCAAAAGAATCTTTATTTTTGTAAGTGTGGGAGTATATTACAACATGGAAGGATATATGAAAGATAGAGAAAGAAGCAGAATAGAGAGGAATGTGTGATGGGTTAAGGTCAAATCAAGTGCTAGCGAAATGAGGGGAAGGTGATACTTGTGGTCTCCAAAGGAAAACCTTCAGGGGAATGGATAAAGAGGAAAGGGAAAATAATTAAAAGGGGGAAAGAGAGGAAAGTCTTTCATTGGTTGTGGAAAGGGGTTCTGATGAATATTTCTATGGGTAAAGAGAGTTGGTTTGTGAAGGGAGATGGGAACTTTTCCCTGAATGTGATTTGGTTTTGAAAAGACTAGTCATGCTGTCTTGGATGGGGGAGTTGGAATTCCTAGGTGTGACTGATACCTGAATGAGTAGAAATGCATGGTTGTAGAAAAAAGATTTTGATGTTAATGAGAAAAAAAGTTAACTAGAAAAGAGTAAAAATTAATGCTGAGCTGCATAATCAGTGTTGTGTTGCAAGAAGGCCCTTACCATAAGGCAGTGTACTCTCTGATAAGTGTAACAATTGGCATTATTCTGAGAATAAGACACAATGGGAAAGGGAATTGATAGGGCAGGTTGTAAGGAAGTAGCAGAATCTACCTAGAGGGGAAAGCCTAGAATTGATGCCTTGTAAGTTTTAATTTCCTGAAGAATACAGAGACTACAGAGGGACCAGATAATTATAGGGGTCATCATGGATGTAGAGTAGACAGAGAGGATGGATAATAAAAAGAATAGACAAATCGTTTTTTGAAAGGGGTATAAAAATGAAAAAAAAAAACAACCCACAACTTATTGAACAGGGTTCTTTGAAGGAGAACAGAAGAAGAGGAAATTTAGTTGATTGAAAGGAGAAAAAGGAAAAAGGGGGAAAGTATTATATAACCAGATAAAATCAGGAGAGAAAAAGAAACTCCAAAGCAAAACCCCAAAGGGTAAGGATAAAAAAAAAAACAAAAGGAAGAAATTAAGAATAAAGAAAAGAGAGCACTTTAGAAAAAAAAAAGATTAAGATAAAGTAACTGAATGAATTTAGTACAGCTGAAGAGAGAAAATCACAGCTTCAGAAAAACCACTAATATTGGCGTTAGATGGAAAAAAATATAAATCTAAATCTCATAAGTTTAAATATGAATGGATTTAAAAGAAAAAAAAAGAATGACAGAGTAGATAAAAAAGCAAGAATAGTATTATATTTCTTAAAAGAAATGTTTTAAAAAAGGCATATACAAAATAAAACTAAGATGATGGAATAAAATTTACCATGCATCGAATGAATCCAAAAAAGAAGGAATTGCAATTATATTTTGTGATAAAGCAAAAACAAACATTCAAAAAAAATAAAAAGAGACAAACAAGTTAACTTCATTATGGTGAAATAAACCATAAACAACAATATCTTAACATATAAATTCATAAAGGAAACATTTTAACTTCAAAAAGCCATAGTTAGCAACACAACAGTGGCAGGAAACTTAAATGTCTCTCAACTTTAAATAAATCTGATTGAAAAATATGGAACTTAACAAATTGCTAGAAAACTAGGCTTAAAAGAAAACATTTCTTAAATAGAACTGCAAAAAAATGTATATATTTCAACAGCATCAAATGGAACTTTTCCAAAAACCAACCATGTATTAGAGAAAAGAGATATTGTTTTAAAAATGTAAAAAGAAAAAAAAGCTAGTGCATCCCTTAAAGCTAAAAATACAATATAATAATTATTGATTCAAAGATAAGAAACAAAAGACATGCACCCAAAAAGATACAGTAAAATCTTCAGTAATTCATGGGACAAAGAATAAGGAAATGATAATGATATAACCACATACACTCTCTAGGATGCAGCTAATGCAGTCCTAGAGAAAAATCATAACTTTGTAAACATCCATTAACAAAATATGAAATGAATATGCATTTTAAAAAAGAAATTAGAAATCCTAAAAATGAACCTAAAATAAGAACAAAGGAATAGTTATTAAGAATTAGAAGAGGAATTAAATTGGAATAATAAAACTGTAGAGATTACAAGTAAAACTGAGTTGGTTCTTGTAAAAGAGTAATAAAATTGATAAATACTTAGCTAATTGGATTTAAAAAAGGAACAGAAAATGAAATCAATACAATAGCAAATGAGGAAAATTAAAGAGTAAAATCAAGAGAAATAAATTAAAACCAGAGATGCAAGGATGACATAATATGAGGAAAACAATCACCACAATCACATTAACAACCAAAACATCAAAAGTCTCATGTTTATCTTAAAAGATCAGAAAAAGCTTTTGACGAAGTATAACTAGTAGTAGATGCTAACCAATCATATAAGCACAGAAGGATCTTTTTAATATCATAAAAATCATCTAGCTAAAACAATAGTCAAGCATCATGTGCAATGGGAATACACTGGAAACTTTCTTAATAAATACAGAAGTGAAACAAAGATGCCCACTTTCTCTACTATTATTTGATATAGTTATGGTAATGCTAGTAACAGTGATAAAATAAGAGAAAGAAATTAAAGGGATAAAGATATGTTAAGATGAGATAAAACCATCCCTATTTACTAATGAAATGATTTTTTTCTTTTGGAAAATTCTAGACAATCAACAAAGATAGTAATGTAGACAATAGCTTCAGAAAATTTGAGGTTACAAAATAAATTCTCAAAAAATAGCATTTCTATATAACAAATCTAAATTTATATTGTATATTACATAATGAATATATATTATATTTATTATGTGATATAGGTCATACATTATATATATGTTGTGATATGGGAGCCACCTGCCAGTGGCTGCTGGAGGTCTAACAGACCTGTAGAATGGATCTCTTCATGTGAGAGGATGATGATGATGATGATGATTATACAAGGAGACTGAGAAGCAATTACATTGTCTGACCTCTCCTCTTCCCTCTTCTCTCTAATTTATTTCATTCCCAATTCACAAGGAACATCTGCATTAGTAAAAGCTGCTTTGCAACTCCTTCAAGTGTTATGATTCACAGCTGTGGAGGCTCACAGAGAATTGACCTGCCGCTTCACTTAGGCATGGTTCTTAACATATATAATATAAATATCTACATAACAAATGTAAAAATAAAATGCAAGAGGCAATAATAGAAAACAAATTTTCCAGTCCAAATAGCTATAACTTTTATAAAATATCTGGGGATCAGTTTCCCAATACACACAAGAGATTCACATAGATTCAATTAGTTTTCAAAATAGAAATAAAAAGTATAGTATATGATTGCTTTAAAAATACTCATTAAAGAAATAACAATTTATATAGCTGGAGAAATATTCACTGTTCATGTCAAAGCCATTCGAATATAATAAAAATAAAATACTTCCAGAATTATATTTTTCATATTATGTCAACCACATCACCAAGAGGATACTTTATAGAACTTGATAAAATAGCAAATTTCATTGAAAAAAAGGAAAGATCTAGAATATCATAATGAATTATGAAAAGAGTACAGGGGAAAGGGGCAAAGAACTTCTACACCTTAAAATATATAAAAAAAGAATCACCAAAACCATCTTATATTGGTTTAAAAAATGAGAGACCCATAAAATACACTAGACCATGGAGAATCAGAAATAATAGAATGCAATAATCCAGTATTTGATAAACCAGAAAATATAAATTACTCAGGAAAAAATAACTTTTTTATTTAATACTCATCACTGGGAAATCTGGAAAGTAATCTGGCAGAAATTAGATTAAGACCAAAGCTTTGTAAAACATATTACAATATATTCTAAATGAATATATGAATCTGATCATATAAGAAAAAAACAGAACAGAAACAGAGCATATATCTCCTAAACTAATGTATAGGAGATATACTTTATTTATTTATTTTTTTTGGCTGAGGCAATGGGGTTAAGTGACTTGCCCAAGGTCATACAGGTAAGAAGTGTTAAGTGTCTGAGGTCAGATTTGAACTCAGATCTTCCTCACTTCAGGGCTGGTACTCTATCCACTACACCATCTAGCTGCCCCTAGGAGACATATTCTTAACACAAGATAGAGGCCATTACAAAAGGGAAAATAAATAACTTTGATTACTTGAAACTGAAAAGTTTCTGCAGAGACAAAATTAATCTAACTCGAATAAGCGAATAAGAATAGAAGCATATATTGGAAAATAAAATTTTTATATACATTTTTCTTCAGAATTTAATAATCCAAGATATACAAACATATATCTATGTCTCCATAAGAAACTAATAGCCTTTTCCTAATAGATAAGTGGTCAAATAATATCAGGAAACAGTATTCAAAAAACTGTAAATATTCATAGTCATACGAGAGAATGATCTAAATCTTTTATAATAAAAGAAATGCTAATCAAAACAGTCCTAACATTTCAACTCATATTCTGAAAATTGACAAAAATAAGAAAAAATGGCAATAGTTGATGTTCAATAGTGATGATTATGTACACTAATACATAGAAATAAAGACATTTCATTTCCCTTTTAAAGTAGACATCTGAGAAGAGAATTTTGATTTCTGGACCACAACAAAGTATAAAATAGCTTTTGGGTCAGATATGAAATGTACTTGATGAGGACAAATAAAATGCCTCTATCTGAAGTTCTGTGTCTTCATTTCTAGGGATAGGTTATTTTCGAAGATAGAAGAGCCAGTATAGTCACTTATCCTGTCTTTAAATTTTATTTTCTCTTGTTCTTTATAAGCAATGCTCCTGTCCTAAGGTTCTATTTAATTTAGGGCTTCTAATTCCTATTGTATGTTTACTTGACATTCTTTAATCCTTCTGGATCATATTTTCAATAAACTGACAAGAAAAGTTAGGATCTTGAATCTCTGGAATCATTTCCCTCCAGGTCAAATTCTTTTGGTAATTGTGTATTAATAATCTATAACAACACTTTTGGTCTTTGCCCAGCACAAAATAAACAAAACTCGGTAATAGTGATGAATTTATCTATCCTGGTATGGTTGGAGACCTCTCTTCTAAGACTAATGTAATGTTAAAACAAATTCGATTCTTGTCATGTTTTAGGATTAAAAACCAGAGAAAACTATTTTTCTGGATAGGATTATGGCCAACTTGGAGATAATGGTTCTTTTAGAAGAAATGTTGGGAACATTGAAGGGAATTGATCTGTATTAAAATCAGGAACAGAAAAAGAAGGGAGAGAAGAGCAGAGTCTGTTACTCTACACTTGAGGAGAGGAGAAGTCATTTTTTTTTTTTAAAGATTGGTGAGATTTTATGGCCTAAAGTTTTACAGAGGAAGTTTGCTCAAGGAGTTTGAAAAGATCAATAATGACACTAATACACTAATGACACAAAAGTGAATTCTGATAAGGAAGAAAGGGAGTATAGGTATGTAAAGAATTCATCTACAAATTTAGATTTAAGGCTTACATAGATAATGAAAGGAAGGACAGGTAGTGAAGAGTTAATATGAAGGAGTAGAATCATCCTGTAAGATATGTAAGGAGCACTAAAACTCAGAATAAGCTGAGAGTTATGATGAATATTGAGACCAACAAAAAGTTATTTTGCCTGAAACTATGAATAAGAATTATATATAATAGGGGTAAGTTAGATACATTCCAATAAGATCAGGGGTAAAAAGAATATCGTGTATTGACCACATATTTTAAAATCAGCCTGAGTCAGGAATTCAGGTTAAGAGAAAATTCTCGATCTTTATTCTTTGTGGAGGTGAAGGTGGATAGCAATAGGAAGTATGAGCAGCCATCACACGAACCAGGCCAGCAGTCTCTTTGCCTCTCTTCCTCTCCACCCACCAAAATTGTCTCTACTTCATTTCCTATACAACACATCAAAACTTGCACAAAGAATGGGCGGGGCCATTCTTTTTCCAAGCATACATTAATAGACTATTGTCCAATTGCTATTTAGCCTCACGTGCTTGAGACCTCAGTGCATCAACTCGAGCTTCAGCCCATTACAATATCCATTATCCCCACTATTATTTAATATTATGACAGAAACGTTAGCTTTAGCAATAAGAGAATAAAAAAGAAACCAAAGGAAATAAAGTTGGCAATGAAAAAACAAAAATATCACTCTTTTCAGATGATATGATGGTATACTTGAAGAATCTTGGACTACTAACTAAATATTTGGGAGTCTATCTGCCAAGACAAACCCCAGAACTATATGAACTCAATTATCAAACACTTTTCACACAAATTAAGTCAGATCTAAACAATTTGAAAATATTAATTGCTCATGGATAGTCTGAGCTAATATTAAAAAAATGACATTTCTACCTAAATAAATCTACCTTTTTAGTGCCATTCCAACCAAACTGCCAAACAATTATTTTATAGAGTTAGAAAAGATAACAAAATTTGTCCGAAAAAAAGAAAAGGTCAAGAATATTAATAAAATTAACAAACAAAAAAGAGCAAAGGGCAGTGGCTTAGCAGTACCAGATCTAAAAACTGTATTATAATGAGGCAGTCCTTAAAACAATTTGGTACTGGCTAAGAATAGAGTGGTGAAATAGATTTTTTACCCAAGACACAATAATCAATGACTATAGTTATCTGTTGTTTGATAAACAGAAAGTCTCTAGTTTCTATCTGACAAAAAATTTCTAGGAATACTGGGAAACAGTATTGCAGAAACTAGGCATAGACCAACATCTCACACTTTATAACAAGATAAATCAAAATGGGTTCATGATTTAGACATAAAGAAGGACACTGTAAGGAAATTAATAGAGCAAAAGTTAGTCTATGTGTAAGATCTTTGGAAAAGGGGAGGGGCATTTATGACCAAAGGAGAATGTTATGAAATGCAAAATGAATAATATTGATTAAATAAAAAAGTTTGTACAAACAAAACCAATGCAGCCAAGATTGTAAGGGAAGCAAAAATCTTGAGAAAATTTTTATGGTCAATTTTTCTCATTTCTAAATAGAGAGAGAAGTGACCCAAATTTATAAGAATACAATTCATTCTCCAATTGACAAATGGTCAAAGGATATGAACAGACAATTTTCAGATGAAAAAATTAAAGCCATCTAGAGTCAAATGAAAAAATGCTCTAAATCACTATTGATAAGAGAAATACAAATTAAAACAATTCTAAGATACCACCCCTCACCTATTAGATTGGCAAAGATGACAGGAAAAGATATTGATAAATATTGGAGGGGGTGTGGGAAAACTGGGACACTCCTGCACTGATTGGAGCTGTGAATTGGAATATTTATTTGGAACTATACTCAAAGGATTATAAAAATGCATATCCTTTGACTCAGCAATGCTACTACTGGGTCTACATCCTAAAGAAATCATAGAAGAGGGAAAAAGACCCACATGTGCAAACATGTTTGTAGCAGCTCTCTCTCTTTTTTTTTTTTTTTTGGTGGCAAAGAATTGGAAACTGAGTGGATGCCCATCAACTGGGAAATGGCTGAATAAGTTATGGCACATGAATATAAAGGAATATTAGTGTTTATAAGAAATGATGAGCGGGCTGATTTCAGAAAACCATGGAAAGATTTACATGAACTGATGCTGATTAAAGTGAGAACTAGGAAAACATTGTACTCAGCAACAGCAAGATTATATGATGATCAACTATGATAGATTTAGTTCCTTTCAGCACTTCAGTGATTCAAGGCAATTCCAAAAACTTGGGTGGAAAATGCTACCTCATCCAGAGAGAGAAGAATGGAGACTGAATGCAGATTGAAGTATACTATTTTCACCTTTTTTTCTTCTGCTTTTTTCTTCTACTTTTTCTCTTTTCTTATAGTTTTTCTCTATCAACATTACTCATGTGGACGTGTTAAAAAGAAAAAAAAAGAATTTACGTGTATAACCTAAAAAAATTTAAAATTAAAAAATGTTATTTCAGAGGCAAAAAGATTAAGGAATAGATACACTGTTTGGGGAAGATGGAAAAAAAATTAGCAGATGAAAAGATAAGGGAAAAGTGCACAATTCTTTTTTTTCCTTCTCTTTTTTATGCCTAGGAAAATGTTTTTCTGACTGGGAAGATAGAACTAAAATGCTCGAGTACTGATACGATAAATCATAAGATTATATTTAGGTAGATCTGAATCTGGTTGGTCTAAAGAGTAGTAATTATAGGGTCAATGTCAGCTTCTTCTGGTTAATGTAGTGTCCCAAGGATTTGTCCTTGCTTCTGCCCTAACATTTTTATTAATTACTTGAATGAAGGCATATTTGAAACAAGTGCAGTGTACTGGGTGCCATCTCTACAGTGATAAATCCACTCAAATTACAAAGAAAAAAGACAATAGTTTTTTTTTTTTTAAGGTTTCAGAGACTTCGTAAATTAGATCATCAATCAACTTGATCTTAAGTTCATCAGGCAATTTGATCAAAATTATTTTGATATTGATCAAAAACTATTTTTAGTAAAACATCTCTTAATATAATTATCTAATATTAAAAAAATCCACTTTTTTTTGGGGGGGGGAATGAGGCAACTGGGGTTAAGTGACTTGCCCAAGGTCACACAGCTAGGAAGTGTTAAGTGTCTGAGGCCAGATTTGAACTCAGGTCCTCCTGACTTCAGGTCTGGTGCTCTATCTACTGTGCCACCTAGCTTCCCCTAAAAAACCTTTTAATAAAAAAAGTTATTTCAAGGGAAATTGTCTCATTTATTTGTTTAGTACTTCAATAAATATTTATTATTTATTTTAAAATTATATTTATTATTTTTATTGTTTCCTGAATTCTCAATCTGGTACCCATAAATTTGTCTTTAAAAAATTGGTAATAGTATTTTAATAAAACTGGATATTAGTTATCTTGTATATTTAATATGCATTTAAAAACATACTTCTGAGAATGATTGTCTAGACCTTATCAAACTGATAGAGGAGCTGTGCCATATGGTCACCACTTGAGGGTATACAAAAAGAAGGTATGCTCCATAACCCATGGAACTCAATCTAATGATCTAAGAGAAAAGCCAAGATAAATCTAGAAGGTGGTACATGCATAATAGAAATATAAAGACCAAGACAGATGTATTTTGAATAATTTTACATAGATTGAAGTACCAAAAACATCCTGCTAGTCAATATGTCATCTCTGGAAGCAAAATGGAGCAATGGATTTAAAGGCAGAAAGATATGAGTTCATATCGTCTCAGATACTTGCCAGTGTTAGGATGAAAAATTCACTTAGTTGTCTTTCCCTCAGTTTCCTCATTTGTAAAAGAAAAGAGTTGAATATAAAGGCTCTAAAGTTTTTTTTTTAGTTTTAAATATTTAATGGTTTTAAAACTTCATATTCTTCCAAATTCCTTATTTTTTCTTTGGAAACAAGTTTGTGAGAAGCTCTTATTGGCAGGAGTAAATTTAAACAATTATTGATGTGAAGATCGGGCATCTACATCATACAATGGAGAGAATGCCAGACCCCAAGTCAAGAAGACCTCAGTTCAAGTTGTTCCTCAGACTTGCTGTGTGGCAAATCACTTATCTTTTTTCTGCTTCAGTTTCCTCATCTGGAAAGTGGGTATGATAGTAGCACTTACCCCCCCCCCCCATGATTCCTGTGAGTATGAGATAATATTTGCGAAGCACTTTGCAAACCATAAAACTATGTAAATATTCATTATGATTATTACTGTTCTTTAGCAATAACTTACAGAGACATAGAGACTCTAAGAATTAGTACACAATCTTATTCCTTCCCTTTCCTTTTTTTTTTTTCCTTCTCCTCTTTTCCCCCTTCTTACTGCCCTTCTTGTCTTTCAATAATAACTTTGTTTTTCCAAAACAGTTTGTAACCTCACTGAGAAGTCTGTAGCTTTAAGCAAAACTACTTCTATCCAAGAGTTAGCTCCAGTTTCACAATTGTTAATCCTGTGCTGCTTTGAAAGTGGGCAATTAGCAGATTCAAGGCTTCATATATATATTTACAACAGGGCCCTAAGACATTAGAAATACAATCGGAATGAAAACCATTATAATCTAATAGCTCTTTCTCAGGATAGCCCACAAAACCATTGTGTTTTTGGAACCTAGAAGTAATTGCTTTAGGTGATAAGTAAATTTTTCTGCTTGCTAATAAAGATACCCACCACTCTCAATGTACACATACTCTACTGCAATAGACAATTGTAGATTAAAACAAGGATAAAGCTGGATTCAGGTATTGGAATCTATTTTCACTTCCTTTTCAAATGCTAAACACCTAACACCCTGCAGTCCTGAGGCAGAAAATGGAGCTGGTTAATACAACTTCCCCCTAAGGTCTTCAGCTATCTGCTATCCCTACCTACCTTCCAGTAAAATGAAAAAATTGGATAATCAGCTCTCACATTATTCCAGTGATGTGTTCTTAAGAATCTTTTAGAAAGGATTTACTACTTTACTACTGTTTTATATGACAATTCACATTCCTAATGTTTGGGGGATTCTACTAAGCTGTTATCAAAAAGATCTACACACATATACACACACACACACACACACACACACACACACAAAAAAAAACTTTCCATTTTTTTCCTTTCTCTTCTCCTTTATTTGCTGCCAAAGTAAAATGAATGGTGTTGGGATCAGGTTGATTATCTCCTCCTATCTGACCAGAAGGGTTAATTAGATAACTATAGAAAGCCAGATATAAGTGGCATATAGACACATGGGTTTTCCAGGCCATGTTGACAAAAGATAAATCCGGTGCCATTGCAATTCTTCCAAATCTTTTTTTATAGTTGTGCCCCCAACATAGGAAACTGAACTACAGATTCTTTCTATTGTACAAGATTGAAGGTATTGCATATAGATTGTTACTTCACTGTGAACAATTGAAATAATTTACAATAGTGTAATAAAACTTGTTCTCTATCAGAATGCTATGCTGCACACTAAGATCATTTGTAATAGTGCTGTGTTTTAAACGCCTTTCTATGGGGGCTTTGGTTTGAAATACACTGGTATTTGGGTTTTTATGATGAATATTCCCATGGGACCAGATAGAAAGTCTAACCTACCTTTAATATAATATCTGTTATTATGGAAAGAATAATTTATTTAGTGACTGAAGACTTCATTCTAGCCCTGGGTCTACCCATTAAACTATATAATCTATTGGTAAGTCATAATCTCTCTGAACATCAGTTTCCCTATTTGTAAAACTGGAGTATTTATAAATACTTATAGAAATGCAAATATATTTACTTTGACCAAAAAAGCAAAGGCTGTTGACCTGGAGATGGACCTAAACTAAATCTGTCATTTTGTGATTAAGGAATCGGGAGTTAAGAGAGACTAAGTGATTTGTGCATTGGTGGCAGAAGTGGGAGGGGAAGACTTAAAATTATGAAATGAATGAACATTTAGAATATAAGTAAAAGAGGAAAAAAGGGTTACATTTGAAATGGAAAATCTTTATTATATACAACTTGCTGTTAAAAAAAAAAGAAAGGTTTATAAGGACAGCTATTATTGTTGTTTGTCCTAGGAACTTGAAGAGGATCAGAGATCAGGAAGATGCAATCTTGATTTGTAAGTGGGTTGGTTTTCAGGGGAAGGAAGACTTTACAAAGTCACCAGCCTCACTCCTCCAGAGCCATTTGGATCTAATGACAAGTTCAGGATGATTGGAGATGGCCCCAGATGCAATGGGAGATATTGACCTTTTTTGCTAAGATTTCTCCCAAGTTTCATTTTGTCTGAGGCAAATGCCTATTCAGTGATTAAGCCTAGTATGAAATAAGGCAAAAATTGGCCTCTAAAGTCAATCTGGGAGAGTAAGACCCTCAGGGTTTCTGGCCAGAATAGAAACAGTTTCTATTTACATTCACTTTGAGCTGTCAAAATTCAAACAATGACCTAGTGAGGCTTGGGCTGCGATTTATTGTTGGCTAATCAGTGAGAGCCTGAGTGGGTTTAAGGCATGGTCTTGTAACTCCATTTGAATCCCAATGAACTTTATCAAAGCCCATTTTTTCAGAACTGTATTTCCAGAAATCATAAGTGAAACTACATGGGACAAAAGAGTTAATTGTCCCAGGGCTGGGGTTTCTTTTTTATGATAGAATAAATTATAGGGAAGAGAAAAACCTTCTAGCCCATTATCCCCAAGATATTTTGGAAGTTTCAGCAAAAATTTATATTCATTTGAACTAAGCACCCTCAAGTAAGTAAGTGATTGAAGGGGCAGTTAGGTGATTCAGTGGTTAGACACCAGTCCCAGGATCTCAGTTCAAATCTTATCCATTTAATAGCAGTATGACTCTGGGAAAGCTGTTTAATCTTGTTTACGTTAAAAAATTTTTTTTATAATAGATTCAATGTATTATTTTCAAACATATTCCATTGGAGTTTTCTTCTGAACTTTTTACTCTTCTCTGTTAGGGGGAAAAATCCTTTAGTGACCCTCTTTTCTTTCTTTTCTTCTTTTTGGGGACAAGACTGCTCTACCCCTATCCTTTTCCTCCCCTTCCCCTTCCAAGAAAGAAAAATACAATCCTTTTTTTTTTTTTAACACATATGCAAGTTTAAGCAAAAAATATTTTTCTTTCTGTACCTTTTGTCTATTATCTTTATACTAGGAGCTGGATAACTTGCTTCATCAATTTTTTGGAATAATGGTTGATTATTATATTAATCATTCTGTTGAGGCATAAGATAGTTTAACAGTGATGGGGGTCCCCAGGCCCATGTCGCAGGTTTTGCAAAAGAATTCGCAGTCCTACTCTGCAAGTGAGTTTGGCAAAATGGGTTTCTTTTCTTTTCTTTTTTTTTAAATTATAACTTTTTATTGACAGAACCCATGCCAGGGTAATTTTTTACAACATTATCCCTTGCACTCACTTCTGTTCCGACTTTCCCCCCCCTCCCTCCACCCCCTCCCCCAGATGGCAAGCAGTCCTATACATGTTAAATATGGCACAGTATATCCTGGATACAATATATGTGTGCAGAACCAAACAGTTCTCTTGTTACACAGGAAGAATTGGATTCAGAAGGTAAAAATAACCCAGGAGGAAAAACAAAAATGCAAACAGTTTACTTTACATTCATTTCCCAGTGTTCTTTCTTTGGGTATAGCTGCTTCTGTCCATCATTGATCAATTGGAACTGAATTAAATCTTCTCTTTGTTGAAGAAATCCACTTCTATCAGAATACATCCTCATACAGAATACATCATCATATATAATGATCTCCTGGTTCTGCTCATTTCACTTAGCATCAGTTCATGTAAGTCTCTCCAAGCCTCTCTGTATTCATCCTACTGGTCATTTCTTACAGAACAATAATATTCCATGACATTCATATACCACAATTTACTCAATCATTCTTTAATTGATGGGCATCCATTCATTTTCCAGTTTTTAGCCACTACAAACAGGGCTGCCACAGACATTTTGGCACATACAGATCCTTTTCAAAATGAGTTTATTTTCACTGAGAAACTCTCTCACTGGGCCACTTCCTGATTAGAAGATAGTGAAGTTTGGGGTACAGAGTCTTGTTTTTCTTTAGCCTTCTGTGGTTTGGAGCTAGGGAGCAATTGGGGTTTAATTTCCAAATCAATAAAGATGGTGATTGTTTCCCAGACCAAAGTGATTCCCAGATCAATTGGAGAGAAGAGTTTCCAGTGGGAACCAGGTAGTTTTCTCAGAGCAGGGAGGAATTGAGATTCAGACTTTTTCTAACCTAGTCCCCCCAAAAGATCAGGGGGACATTTCTATTACATTTTTTTTTTGCTGAGGCATTTGGGGTTAAGTGACTTGACTTGCCCAAAGTCACACAGCTAGGAAGTGTTAAGTGTCTGAGCCCAGATTTGAGCTCAGTTCCTCCTAACTTCAGGGCTGGTGCTCTATCCACTACACTACCTAGCTGTCCCTATTAAATCAATTCTTAAATCATTCAAATTGCTATCATTTATAATGTTGTTACTCCTGATTCTATTTGTTTTATACAGTATCAACTCATATAAGTCTTTTCAGTTTCTCTGAAACCACTGTTTTTGTTACTTCATACAATATTTTATTGTATTCCTTCATATGGCACAATTTGTTTAGACGTTCCTTAATTTATGGGTACTCCCTTTGTTTACAATTGTTACAAGAAAAGAGTTGTTTTAAATTTTTTGTACAAACAAATCTACCCCCCATTCTCTTTCTTTGATTTCTTAGGCTTAGTAGTGATATATCTGGGTCAAAAAGTATTTACAATTTATTGATATTTTGGGTATATAGTTCCAAATTGCATTCCAGGATGGTGTTACCAATTCACAATTACATCAGTGGTTTACTTGATTTCCTTCAATAGCTGTCATTTTCTTTTTTGTCATCTTTGCAATCTGATAGATAAAAGATGCTTTTTTTTTGTTTCACTCATTACTAACTCATTTGGTAATTTCTTCAGCTCCTGAGTTTAGTAATCATCTTTACAAATATATCAAGATCTTTATATATCTAGCCATAGCCTCTCTCCTGAACTAGTCATTGATTGTTAGCTACTTTTTGGACATGTCAAACTATATATCCTGTGGACCTCTTAAATTCACCTTATCTAACTAAACCAGAAATCTCCAGTATTGTTCAAGACTCTCTTCCGGCCAGTCTCTAAGTGACAAAGCTTTTCACCTCAGTGTCATCTTCAAGTCTTTACTCTTTTTCACTCCACATCTAATCTGTTGTTAAATATAGTCATTTCTACTTTATAGCATCTCTTGTATGTGTCCCTTTCTCTCCACTCATACAGACTCAACTCTAGTTCAAACCTTTATCATCACTTATCTGGACTACTGAAGCAGTCCTTTAACATATCTCATGAGGGCAACTGGTGATACAGTGGATGCAGCAATGGGTATAAAGTAGGGGATATCTGACTTCAAATTTGGCTTAAGACTGGATATGTAACTCAGTGTGAATCACCTAATCTGTTTGCCTCACTTTCATCAGATGTAAAATGAGATAATAATATCACCTATTTTACAGGATTGTTAAGAGGATCAAGTGATTTGTATTTGTATATAGTGCTTATTTAGGACAGAATCTGGCATTTATGTAAAGCTGATTCCTTTACCCCTTCTTTTCCCTTCCCTCTCCCGGATCTCATTGTCTCAGGTTTCTCTAATTTCTCCAATCTATTTTATACTCAGCTGTTAAGAAAGTCATTTTCCTAAAGCTTATTTCTGACCAGGTGAAGCCCTGTTCAGTAAACTCTAATGGGTAATAGAATCTGTATTATCTTCAGAATCAAATACAAATACATGTTTCTACTAGGCATTTAAAACTTTTCATAACATGATTCTTTCCCTGCCTTTCTAGTCTTACTTCATTTCAGTCTCCTTTATGCACTCTAAGATCTCAAGTAATACTAGACTACTTTAAATTGCATAAACATAGCACCCCATCTTAGTTCCCTTGCTGTAGCTGCTCTCCATGTCTTGAATGTTGGTCTTCTCTATCATCTACTAAAGCCTTACGTGCCGGTTGTTCAGTCTCTGAAGGACATTGCTGATAATGAGATTGAAGTAACTTTTTTCCTGAATCTTGTTCAGATCTCATCCAACCTTACAAGGAGTTTAATGTAAGGTGAGGAAGTCCATTATCTCTCCTAGATTTGGGTGTAGAGAAATTCTTCCATTAGATTGTCCAAGACGGGGTAATTTAGAAATAAATGATCAAAGTTACATTCTCCTATCAGGGGCCCTCAAACTACAGGAAGCTAAGGATAATTATCCCCTTCATCCAGGGCTATGAAGTTTCTTTATTTAAAGGCCCACAAAACAAAGTTTTTGTTTTTACTATAGTCCGGCCCTCCAACAGTCTGAGGGACAGTGAACTGGCCCCCTATTTAAAAAGTTTGAGGACTCTTGTCAGATCTTCATTAGAATAGGTCCATCTCTCATTGTAATATTCAATCTCTCTTGTTAATTGTTAATCAAAAAGGAATATTCACTCTTCCAAGGGCAAATAAACTGTGAGTCCACAATCAGTCTTTGGTTTCCAATGTAGTGTCTGAGAAACTGAGGCACGATAGAGATTAGAGGTTTTTTAATATTTTATTAGAGGGAGTGTTTGGACTGGCTAAGCCATCAATAGTCAGCTGGTGCATGAGACTCCTGTCTCAAAGCATCCAACAATGAGCAAGGGATTCTAGAGACTCTTATAGGGCTCCAGAGATCAAGGAAATAAAGACAAGGTTGGGGGAAGTAGAGCATAGGGAAGGACCATAAATTTAGTTCTGGTACGGAGTAAGGAGGAAAGCTCATAAATTCTGATAAGTTGGGAAAAGGTTAGGAGACACTAAGTCTGGTTCAGAGAGCCCCATCTAAGTATTTGAGATAAGCCATCTGGAGTTGTATGACTCTTTGGAATGCTAGTGGTCAGGGCTTCCAGCCCTAATTATCTCAGTCCTAATGAAGGACTGAGGCAGAACAATTCAGGGAAACTGAGGCATAACACCAAGAATGTCACTGTCCCATTTTATTGACAATATGTTAGCATTAATAATAAGATGATTAATTACCCAGAAATATGGTTCCTCAAACTTTTTAAATGTCACAGCATAGTGCCTAGCACATTTAAGTGCTTGATAAATGCATATTGATTGACTGAGGCTGAACCTCTTGAGTTGTTTTAATGTGCCTTTCTTTAATTATTAGTGATTTGGAACATTTTCCCCCATATGCTTTTGAAATCTTGCTATTCTTTCTTTGACAAATTTCTATTCATATACTTTGAAATTTATCTATTGAAGAATAATTATTATTCTTATGCATTTGAATCAGTTTTCATACATTTTGTGAATTCAACCAGAATTTGAACCTAGAATCTTTTCTTCCAAATTCAGCTTTATTTATCCTACACTATAAATGACTACTCCACCTAAACTATATTGGTTTTATTTATACAAAAACTTTTCTACTTTATGTACTCATATTTAATCATTTTATATTCTATGATCGCCTTTATCCCTATCTTATTGAATAGGCTTCTTCTACAAACCTAGTATTTTCTATATTATTCCTCTGATTTGTATGTGATATGACCTTATATATCTAATCATGTGTCCATTTGGGATTTTATTATTGTATATGGTGTAAAATGTTGGTCTAAACAGAATTCTGTCAAACTGTTTTCCAGTTTTCCCAGCTGTTTTTGTGGATTAATGAGTTCTTACTGAAGAACGTGTGGCCTTTATTGAATACTATATTATTTTATTCCTTTCCTTCTGAATATTGTTTATCTAATCTGTTTTGCTGATCCATTTCTATTTTTTAAGCACTCTGAGATAATTTAGACAATTTCTGCTTTTTAATATAATTTGAGGTCTTGATGTGATCTATGATGTGGGGTTTGTCACCAAATGATGGTAGGCACCAAAAGTCGGGATTCAGTCATGTGAAGAATTCACAATGGCCATTCTCTTTGACAAAAGGCAGATTTATTTAGGGGATTAGGTTACAAACAAAATGAAAGGGTATAATAGATACTGGTGAATATGTGTACATGAATATGAAGTACAGTGGGAGATCATACGATATGAAAGAAAACTTCCTCAGTGGAACTCACAATTGCCCAGTAGAAAGGGAGCACCCCATGAGGTTGGGGCATCCCCTTAGCTGGCAGGCTAAATCCTGAAAGGGATTTAGCACCCTAAAAGAATTAGATAGCTGTAAGGAGAAGTGGAGTGGAGAAGCACAATGGATTAGGAGAAATACCACATGGTATGGGGGAGGGATTAATTAAGAAGAAAGAGACCATGAGGCAGAATGCTATGGTGGGTTGACCCAAAGGAAGGCAGTAGTCATGGGGATGGCCCACAAGTATATTATATAGGGAAAATTTAACCTCAGGGACATGACTGGAATTTCTTATTTATTTATTTTTATTATGGCTTTTTATATACAAAACATATTCATGGGTAATTTTTCAACATTGACCCTTGCAAAAACTTCTGTTCCATCTTTTCCCCTCCTTCCCTCCACCCCCTCCTCTAGATGGCAGGTAGTCCCATACATGTTAAATATGTTAAATAATATATATATATATATATATATATATATATATATATATATACACACACACACACACACACACACACACACATACAGTTATCTTGTTGCACAAGGAAGATTGGATTTAGAAAGAAGGTAAAAATAACCTGAGAAGTAAAAACAAAAATGCAAGCAAACAATAACAGAAAGAGTAGAAATGTTATGTTGTGGTCCATACTCATTTCCCAGTGTTCTTTCTCTGGGTATAGCTCGTCCTGTTCATTACAGATCAATTGGAACTGATTTGGATTCTCTTATTGTTGAAGAGAGCCATGTCCATCAGAACTGATCAAAATGTAGCATTGTTGTTGAAGTATATAATGATCTCCTGATTCTGTTTATTTCACTTAGCATAAGTTCATGTATGTCTCTCCAAGCCTCTCTGTATTCATCCTACTGGTCATTTCTTACAGAACAATAATATTCCACAACATTCACATACCACAATTTATTCATCCATTCTCCAATTGATGGACATCCCTTCAATTTCCAGTTTCTAGCCACTATGAAAAGGGCTACCACAAACATTTTTGCACAGAGGGGCCCTTTCCCTTCTTTAATATCTCTTTGGGATATAAGCCCAATAGTAACACTGCTGGATCAAAGGTTATGCACAGTTTGATAACTCTTTGAATATAGTTCCAAATTGCTCTCCAGAATGGTTGGATCCATTCACAACTCCACCAACAATGCATCTGTATCCCAGTTTTACCACATCCCCTCCAACATTTGTCATTATCTTTTCCTGTCATCTTAGCCAATCTGACAGGTGTGTAGTGGTATCTCAGAGTTGTCTTAATTTGCATTTCTCTGATCAACAATGCTTTGGAACACCTTTTTGTATGACTAGAAATAGTTTCAATTTCTTCATCTGAAAATTGTCCGTTCATATCCTTTGACCATTTATCAATTGGAGAATGGGTTGATTTCTTATAAATTAGAGTCAGTTCTCTCTATATTTTGGAGATGAGGCCTTTTTCAAAACCTTTAGCTGTAAAAATGGTTTCCCAATTATTGCATCCCTTCTAATCCTATTTGCATTAGTTTTATTTGTACAAAAGATTTTTAACTTAATATAACAAAAATTTTCTGTTTTTTAATCAATAATGATCCCTAATTCTTCTTTGGTCACAAATTCCTTCCTCCTCCACAGATCTGAGAGGTAAACGATCCTATGTTCAAATTTATTTATAATCTCATTCTTTATACCTAGATCATGAGCCCATTTTGATCTTATCTTGGTGTACAGTATTAAATATGGGTGAATGTCTAGTTTCTGCCATGCTAATTTGCAATTTTCCCAGTAATTTTTGCATGACTGGAATTTCTACAGAGAGTGGTCTCAGGAATTTGATATAACTTGGATTTCAGAGTGGATTATCTTCTCAAAGCTCCCATGGAGCTAAACAGAGCCTTCTGCCTGCTTGCCTTGGGGATCAATTCCTCTATTAATAACCACACCTACTATTGAAGACTTCTTCAGTCTGATTGTAAGGAACCTTTCCTTTTCAATTTTTTGATTATTTTTCTTGAAAATTTTCATCTTTTGTTCTTTCAGAAAACTTTTTTTTTCTGGCTTTTTTTCTAGCTCCCTGAAATAATCCTTTGATAGTTTGATTGATATGCTTCTGAATAAATAAATTAATTTAGATAGCATTATTTTTTATTACAGTGGCACTAATTTTGTGTTTTTGAAAGTTATTGAGTGAGTGTTGGTTTTTTTGTTCTATAAATAGACTTGGATAATACTTTAAGTAATCTTGATGGACATATGGACCTGTGCTACCCAATCTTAGCATAGCTGGTTCATAAGTTTCTTTAATGATTTTTTTATTCTTTTGCCAATAAAATAGAAGTGCTATTAAACTCAATTCTGTTTCAAGAAAGGCTTAGAATCATAGAACAATAGAAAGTTAGATGTGGAGGAGGACTCAACAGTCTACTAGTCCAGCTTCCAGGCCAAAGACATTGGTGACACACTCAGAGTTAGAGCTCAGGTCTACTTTCCCACAGACCTGTGATAATCCTTCATTTTTTCATTTTTTGACAGATTTGTTTTTATTTTAACAACTGATTTGTTGTGTTTAATTGGAATTCATCCTATTCAGAGTGGTGCAACCATTCTCTTAAGTTAAAAGTTCCTAGCTGAATGTGAAGGGGACTTAAAAATCATTTATTCATATACTATCATTTTATTGGTACAGAAATTGAGGCCAGAAGGGCTGGGAGTGACCTACCTGAGGTCACACAATTTGTAAGTGACAGAAACAAGATTTGAAACCAGATCTCCTAACTACAAATCTAACTTTATTTATCCTGCCCTAGGGATAACTGATTAATCAAATAACATTTATTAAGTGCTTCTAATAGTAGGCATTGTGATATACAAAAGTGTAGGCCCTCATGGAGCTTCTGTTCTACTAGATTTAATAATTTTTTCTATGGATTTAACAAGCATACTTTCTACTCTAACATGTTAACAGAGAAGTTATTGGAGGGAGCTGGATTTGTTTCAGCTTGTGTTTAAATTGTCAACTTTGAGAGTGAGAGAATATTGATTTTAATTTTAAAAAAATTTTTTTAAAAAGCCTAACCTTACTACTACCATAACGAAATCTCTCCAGGCAGTGACTACATTTGAAGATGGATTCCTGGACCCCAACAAATTTTTAGTACAATTTCAACTGTTTCATTTTCCTCCTGACACACACATTTCTAATTACCAAGTACTTTACATCTGAAGAGTACAGCTGTTCTTTTTTAGAAATAGAGAGAGCTTTTATTTACTTTAAAAAATGTAATTTTGATAAAATTCCTAAGGTGTTCATCCCACTCCACTGGCCTCTTGTTTGATAAGCTTGACCCAGCAGTGAAACAAGATTTGCAAAAACCTAATCTTGAGGCTGATGGTTAATTGTGATTTTTGAAAGTGAAACCAAGGAGGCTTCCTTTGCTAAGGTTGTTAGACCCCCATAAGAGAGCTAATCTAGGTAAACGTGTATTGTCCTAAAATAATTGGTTTTTATTACTATTCCCATTCTTTCCCCCAAGAACTGAGTAGCTGTGATGTAGTAAACTGAAGAAATGTGAAAATGGTACTTGCCCTACCCCTTGTCCCCTGTTAAATAAAGTAAACAGAAAATATTGACTAGGGATAAAACAAGTTACAATTCATATGATAATTAGCCGGAATTGTTAGACTAAAGAAATATCGGTATATAAGAATATAGTAACTTTGGATTATCCTGATACTTGTTTGAGAGAAACTCTTTATTTTTAATCATAAGATACTGTTGGCAAAAATGTATTCCACCCACAGATGCATAATCATGAAAATGAAAGTACAGGCAAACTGCTCCTGGCAGTGGAGAGAAACTAAGTTTCTCTCTTCTGAAGGATCCACTTTGGTGGTCACTACAATAGCAAGAGTTCTTTTCCAAACAATGGAAGAACAAAGAATTGAAAGAACAGCAAAATGGGTTCTGTGGTTAGGAATGTCTAGTTCAGTTCCTTAGTAGTAGCAGTGAATTAAACTGAAATAGCAGAGGTGATACCTGATAAGGCTCTCTTATTTGACTGTGCTTGAAAAACGTATAAAATCATGACATTTTTAGTTGAACAACTTCCTTCTTTCACTTACTGAATGTAGCATAATGGATAAAGAGCTAGTCTTTGAGCCAGGAAGAAAATGGGTTCAAATTCTGCCCAGTACTACCTGTGTGATGCTGGATAAAAACTTAATTTCTCAGTCTTCTAGGCCGGAGGTTTCATATGACCAATATGTCTAATGGTACATATTTAACAACATACGTAAAACACAATAAAACCTATATACCTTACATTTTAAAACTAAATCAATATGCATCCCAAGGGATTAAAAAAAAAAAACAGATTGTTGTTCAGCCATTTTTCAGTCATGTCTGACTTTTTATGATCCCACTTGGGGTTTTCTTGGCAATAATGCTGAAGTAATTTGGCATTTCCTTCTCCAACTTATTTTACAGATGAGGAAATTAAGGTAAACTAGATTAAATGATTTGGCCGGGATTATATAGCTAGTATAAGACTAGACTGCAGGCCCCAGCACTCTATCCATTACACCATCTAGTTGTCCCATCTAGTAGGCCATGGATTAATGGCCTCATTTCTATTTGAGTTTGATACCATGAGGACTGGCAATTCTCTTTGAGACTATAAAAGACAATATGCCAAGTCCAGTAGCAATGAAATCACAGATCCAGTCCTTATCCTGGGGAGGATGATAAGAATAAAAATAAATCCATGTCCCTGTTCTCAGTGAACTAACTGTCTAGGAGGGAGATAAGATAGATATGTATTCAAGTAAACAAAGTAAAATGAAATGTGATGTTGAGAAAAAAGCAAAAATGAGTTATGAGAATTCTGAAATGGGAAATCCTAAAAGAATAATTCTACTTTAATTTGGAATTAGGAGAGGAGGCAGTGAAAAAAGGTATCAGGTAAGGCTTAATCTGACCCTTGAGACTATCTGACTTTAGACAAATCATTACCTCTCCTTGAATCAGTTTCCTCATGTATAAAATGAAGTGGTTGGATGAGCTGGCTTCTGACATTTTTTTCTAGCTCTAAACTTATGATCCTAGGATTCTAGTATTTGAATTGAGTATTAAAGAATTGGTAAGATTACAAAGATTAGAGGTGAAAAGGAGAGAAGGTTGGGATTCTGGGAAGATAGAATCATGAGAGCAAAGGTGCCACAGTATGAAAGTATATAACAGTAAGCAGAGGATGTCAAGTAGTCTTGTTATCCTAATTTCTAAAAAGTCAATAATCATTTGTAATACTGTTTACTAATGGAGATCAAAGAGGTAAAATCAGTTTTTAAAAATCTCACTCTGAAATTGATATCTTTAATATTTACTTTGAAAAATTAAGTGGGGTTCAACAGAGCTCACTTCTAGAAGATGAAATGGAAGCTAAATCACTTGGTTTCAAGGTTAACATTGAGAATATTATTGCCAGCTTATCTCCCTTCACTGCATTAATTAAGCTTTATCCATTTGGCATTTTAGGAATGTTCTCAATGTTAAGAACAGAAGAACCTTTAAAATCTTTTTTTCTTTTTTAATTCAAAGATTGAATTAGATTACCTATTTATTCTCTCCTCCTCCTCTTCCCCTTGCTCTTTGCCCTTTCATTCCTGTTTAATGGAATAGCAATTTGGGAAGTAAAAAAAACAAACAAACAAAAAGAAAAACAAATCAGAGGGTGGTATCTTTTTGGTTGCATTTGGCAATTTCCCCAATGTAAATAATGAATCTTTTCCCTTTTCCCATCTCTAGTAATTTACCTTTGAAACATTTCAATCTCAATAGATGGGGGAAAATATAGAGTCTCCTTTCCAACTTTATATTGGGTGGAACTTATAGTGAGTTCCATTTAAATGGCCCCTGTTGAGATTTTTGCAATACACATATGAACAAGATTTCAATCTTTTCTGAGCTTTGGCACTATTCACAGTCATTTAACTTGGCATGTTTGTAAAAGGGTTCATGAATTTCTAGTCTTTAGGAACCCAATGAGCAGTTGCCATCGCTAGGCAAAACTATAACCATAGCTGGTAATGTGTTCATGAATCAGACTCAAAGACTTACAAAGGCTCTCAGAGGTCATCCAATCCAACTTTGGACCCTGTGCAAGAATTCCCTTTACAATATTCAGGCCAGGTTCTAATACCTCCAATGACAAAAGAGCTCATTGTCAAATGAGACAGTTCATTTCATTATTAAACAGCTCTAGTCTTTAGAAAGTTCTGCCTCTATGTGCTTAGGTAATATACACATTTCATCAAAGGTTCTCTCTCCCCCCAAGACTGTTCTCTAATCCAAAAGAAGGATCCTGGGTCTGTAATGGTGGCTATTTCAGACACTTTAACAATGCAGTTTTGTTTTGCCCCTGTGGGGCTTTTTAGGGATCCTCATTTTGCTGCTTCTAAATGATGCTTAAAATAGGTTACAATGGTCCACTTTGTCTTAATACTTTTTATGTCCTTGTGGTTAAATAGTACGAATAAAACATGAGCAAGCAAACTAAGAATGGAGCAGCTTGGTGATACAATGGATGGAGTCAGGAAGACTGATTTTGTGAATTCAGATTTGTCCTTGGACACTTACTAGTTACGTAACTCTGGACAAGTCATTTAACCCTGTTTCCTCAGTTTCCTCATCCATAAAATGAGCTGGAGAAGAAAGTGGCAAATTACTCCAATTTCTTTGCCAAGAAAATTTCAAATGGGGTCAAGAAGAGCTGGATACATTTGAAAAATGATTGAACCCACCAAAGCAAAAGAAACTTAGACTAATGTCCCAGAGGAAGATGAATGAAATTTATCATCCATTGTTGGGAGTTCTTATTACATTTTTTAGGGAGAAAGAAAGGTGAGAGCTAGAAGGACATGAGGTCTTTTAGTTGCCTTTCCCTCATTTTTATAGAGGAAGAAACTGAGGAAAGTTAAGTAATTTTTAAAAGACAACATACAGAGTATATTAGTTATGATTTGAACCTATTTCATTAAACTTCCAACCAATTTTTAGAAATGGGTAATATCAAGGTAGGATAGTATGAAAAATTAATGAAAAGACATTTATCCAAAAGCCTAGGTTTGCATTCTCCTCTGAGTATATACAGGGTACCAGGGAAAGTAACTGCCAGCTTGAAGAACATGTATAAAAAAGGTATAATTTCCCACAGAAGTCTTTTATCCCTCAGTGTAGTCCTTATGAATTTCCTCTGAGATGTTTGTAGCTCTCTGCTAGACCCTGAAGGGGGGAAATCTTGTAGAGTCTTGGAATTTTATATCTTTTGACATGTGTACTTTGTCCTCTTGGCTCTTGATTGGATTCATTATTATTATTATTCATTATTACTGGTCCATTTTCTCTATTAACATTGTCAATGAGCAGGGAAAGGGAAATTTGAGACTCCCTCTAAGCCCATTTCCCTTCCCCAAATCTTTCACTCTTTGGTTCATATGTAAAAGTCTCTACCCCTCAAAATGTTCCCCTATCACCTCAAGAAGTTGTTGCAATCCTTCTCTTATTCATCTAGGCCAATGCTTTGCCTGATTTCTTTGTTCAATTTTGACATATTTTTTAGCATCTGATTTCAACTAATCACTTCAAGGACTTCATTCCTTCCTACTTTTATTAACTAATTTATTAATTTTATGACTTTGATTCATTTATTGATTCAATAGAAGTATCTAGGAATTATTCACATTGATTTTATATATTTTATTGACTGACTGATTCAATAACTTCACCAAAGAGACCTCTCATTAACAAAGAAATGCATTAAACTTAAAATATCTTGTTATAACTAAGACACTTCTCCTGGCACATACCCCTACAATGGAATAAATTTTTGCGAGAGGTTTTTATGCATGTAACCCTTATTTCAGAGGTTCTCATGATTAAACAGGACCAAGTATACTGTGGGGTATGTGTGTATGTGTGAGGATATTTTATTCTTTTGGACAAATCAAAGAATAGATAAATAAATCATATACCCAAGTAGATACTGATCCAGTATACTACTTGTAAGGGCACTTACTTGTAAGCATACCTCAGTATTTTAAGGGATTTGAAATTTCTCTCCTGTGGGTATTCATTCCATTGGCACAGTCATAATTCATGCATGCTTTCTTATCTGTGTGATCTTGTTTGTACTCTTCTATAGATATTTCACTGAGTATCTACTTAGATGAGAGATGCCTTTCTCAAGGTCTTTTATACTTCAAGAATACTAATAGAGCTTATGTATTTCATAAGACTAGATCACTTTCTTTTCTTTGTATACTCTTTCCCCCCTCCCCCCAATAATATCTCATGTCACTTTTTGAGTGTAGGTTATACATTGGTTATATTCTGAACCTCCATGTGCTGTATGTCTCTCTATTGCCTGTTGAGTTACAAATTCCTTGTAAATAGTGATAAACCAACATTTGCAACCTTAGAACAACATCAGGATATTTAAGCTGAAAAGATGAATCTTTTTACCAGAAAAAGGCTTTACAATGAAATTTTCTAAATGCAGTGTATGATGACTTTCTTTCTTCTATTTGATTCTGGGCCCAATTCCTTCCATGAGGAATACTTTTTTCAAATATATGAATTAATGTATGAATTATCAAATTATACATCCTGTTCTGTGTTTTGGGAATTTTCCCAACCATGTAGCTTTATTCTATATGAGATATTAGGCTGATTTATTTTCAATAACTATGAATCTCTTTGAAGAAGCCCTGTGAGCCTTAATTCCTTCAATACATCTCATAAATAGGAGCATTTAGAAGACCACATCATTTATAGAATATTTCTCTTCCATTTGGATATTTTTCATGAGTCATGTAGTGGCAAATACTATTCGTGAAGCAGAGACCACTGAACAAAACTTCTCTGTGGTTGAATTTATCAGGGCAACCATAATAGGATCATAGAATTATCTGTATTTTTAAGTCAATCCTGTTGCTGTAAAGATGAATCATTTGTGAAAACCTGTTTTTTCCCAACATTTTTATTGCAGGATATAGGTTAGTGAACAGTGGAACATAAAGATAATGTTGGACAATAAATGCCATATAAAACATTTAGTCTTTATTTTATAGATACTGGGAAGCTATTAGAGAAGTTTATGATTCAAGAGATAGATTCACAAACTTAGGGTTGTGTTTCTCTATAAAGTGAGATAAGGATTAATATGCATATAAATATTGTCATAAAGATTTCATAATGATGGAAAAATAAATATATAGGTAGATAGTTATTGATTTAGTTGTTGATAGCCTTTTTTGAATGTTACTATCATTTATAAATCTTTTGGCATATCATCCTAAATGATATGCCTTATAAAACAATCTCTCAATATTTTAAAGTTTCTGTTGCATCCAGTATGTATTGGTTTGCATTGGATTTTGTTCAGCCACTCTTTCCAATTATATCTTTTTTTTTTTTTTTTTTTTTATTTAATAGCCTTTTATTTACAGGATATATACATGGGTAACTTTACAGCATTAACAATTGCCCCAATTATATCTTTACAGGTGCTATTTCTTCTTATAGAATATTTTTGGGATTGGAGTATTAGAGGCCTCTGCCACTGATGATGAAAATAGGTAACTATAGAAATGATGACAAATTTGCTCCATTTTATGTCTCTTTGCTGACCTCCTGCCAGTTTAATATATGAATGCTCTTAGGATGATGTTGCTTATTTGGGTTGCATGCTGAGGTTTTTTTTTTTTTTTTCTTTAGACATATTTTTCTGCTTTTCATTTTTTTTGCTGTTTTATAAGTTAATACTTAGAGCTTTAATCAGGGCAAGATAATTAGTCTTTGTCTTAGCAAACTAAAATTTGAAGATTCCAAACTTATGGGACATTGACAAAACTCACAATCCTTCAACAGTATCAAAATAACAAAAATCTAATTTGGAAACAACCCAATGGAGGACTGAATTGAATTTTTTTCCTTCCCCACCTTACCCTTTCCATAACTGGTGACTATGCTAGTGGTTTTTTTCTCCTCTTTTTATATATTTTATATATTTATAGGTTTATATCCTGTTTTTCCCCTAAAAAGTATAATTAACAATTCCCAACAATTGATGGCATATTTCATTCTTTTTGCAAGGGCTATTAGTTATATTTGCCTTGATTTCAGAATTCTAAGTCATTGATATGAAAATATTGCCCATAAACTGCCAGCATTCCCATTTATAGTATATTCTAAACCAGTTACAACCTTGGCTGCCAACATTCTATTGGGTAATGACATCATGATTTTTTTGATTAATGTGGATTTTGGGCTTTTGGTGGGGGTTACCTTTGTGTAGTGAATTATTTGCATTGGTTAAATATCTGTAGGAAATGTGACACAGTCAACATATTGGTCATTTTCCTTTTTTGTTGGTTTTTATTTTTGGGATATATGGATCATTTTGACTATATTTTTGAAGAGCTATGGCTAATTCTGCTAAGATTTCCACATCAGCAATTAGGATTTTAAGATATATTTAGATTTGTGTGTGTGGGGGGTGTTATGTTTGGTGCATACCATATCTATTTTGTTTTTGCAACTTTTTTTTTTCTGAAAGAATGTGTTCATGATTTATAACCTTCTGGCTTATGCGTCATCTATAGACCTTATACTTCTTTTATTTATTGGACTTGAGCTATATTTTTCTAGTTTTTTTTTACCATCCTACATTGTGCGCATTTTTACAATGAAGTCACTGTATTAAAGTCTTTTTAAAGAGTATTATTTTTACTCTAGTTTTAATACTCTAAATTAAAGAGTATCAAAGGTCTCTCACTGCTCCTCCCATATTCAATCTCTTGCCTTCTTACAGCCTCTCCAGTTTTTCTCAAATACAAGACTCATTTACCTTCATGTCTACCTTTGAGCAAAGACAAACACTTTATCTTCTCTTTTATTCAAATAGGAGAGGAAACTAGGTGGCAAAAATATTTTGAAACTCACTAAATGTAATGGATATATGAATATATAATTTTATCCTTAAATACTTGTATGAAAAACTGAAAATGTCACTCAAAGTTCTTCATGAATTTATTATACATAGTTTCTTTATGACTTCATATTGACTTCTTTTCAATATTTTGTTATTTAAAGTATTACTAAAGTGAAAGTTTGACATTCTAGACAATTTAAGGGCCTTAAAATTCATGATATTTTCATTAATAAGCTAAAAAAAAAATCACTTTTTGCTGGAGGTAATGACTACCAGCTTTTGAAAGCCTAATAATTTTGTGTGTTTTTGCTAAGGATGGAATTCATGATCACAGGGTTAAATGGTGGTGTTTTTCCCCCTTGATTGAAATGCTACTGATTCATTCTCCATAGTTCACAGCCACAACATAACTAGAGTGTGGGAGGGAAACAGATTAGTTTGGCCTGTAAAGGCATATTAGAAAACTAATTCTTAATTTAAGAAAAACAAAAACCCAAAACCTAAATAGCATATTGAAAACAAATACTAAACATAGCAAGTTATACTTTTGTCTCAAGCTCTTTTTATTAAAAAAAGATTTCTTTTTTTGGAGGGCAGAAAGAAAAACCAGGGTGAGTCACAACAGATATATAGTCAAATGGGAACAAAAGGAGAACAATTTGTTAGTCAAGATATTATGATTTGGGACATCTGTGCACAATACTGAGTATTGATATTGATGAGGTTTGGCACTGGGCAGAGAGTTGTGGGAACCCCACTCTGGTCGGCGAAGATCCTTCATAAAAGATTTTGCAAACCTAAAAAGTTAGACTGGCAAAATAAATTGATTGTTGGAACTGAGAAGCCAGCTTTGCTAGAAAGGCTAACTTTCTCAAGAGGCAATGTAAAGTTCCTAGCAGAGAAATCCCTACAGAGAGGTAAAGAGGGGTGTGGTCCTGTTAGGGAAATAGATGAGAGAAATAAAGAGGGATTAAAGCTGAAAAGAGAATGTCTTCTCAGCGGGCAGAGTTCCCTTGAAGGCAGCTATGCCAAGGAGAGAGAGAGAGAGATTCCTTGGCATGGCATGTCCTGCTTTTGGCCCTCTGCAAGGAATGAGCCCCAAGATCCCCTTTTTTTATAATTTGAAACTTGAACTCTTCGAATTGAATAGAAATTTCAATTGAATGAGTTTACTGCCCTTGGACCTAGATTTCCAATAGAATGGGACAGCTTATTGGAAGTGGTCCAGCCAATTTTCAGCTCAATAGAAATCGATAAAAATCTAGATCTTCAGCTTGGGCTAAGTAGGAGTGGTCCTGGACTCAACTAGTTGCACCAAGATAACAGAATGAAACTCCTTATCTTGTTGTGCCACAGTTCTCTTTTATTATCCTGATTCAGTTTCCCTAAATTATCCTGCTTCTATTTCTAATTGTTCTGCTCAATTCTGCAACCCCCTCCCACCCTTCTAATAATCAGAATATTTGATAAAGATAAAAGATCTTATATTTTAGAATATCAGAATGCCTCTCCCCATCCCAATCTACCAGAATATCAGATACCATCTTTTCAAGATGCCTCTCCCCATCCCTGGGGTTCCTCCCCCCCCATTATGTCATCCCATTCTCTGGTGGCTCGCCCACCCTGTCAGAGTCCTGTTCCCACTCTCAGCACCCTGACTTCACCCCTGCCTTGGTCTACCCCCTGTATCTGAGCCACATCTATATGTCATTGAGAATTCACATTGTTTGCTGGATTCTTGGAGACAATAGTCTCATTCAACCCTGGGACCAAACCATGGATCCATTTGTCCCAGTAAATCTCTTCCTTTCAACTAAAATATTAAATATTAAATACTCTCTAATCTCTATCTTGCCTCAGCTTCTCCAGCATTATATTTTGGAGGCTTCCCACCAAAATATTAGAAAATGAGAGCAGGATTAGAGTTTAGAGACCTTCTGGTCTTCACTTTGGGCCTCAGGGCAGCTGGAGATCTGAGTTTTTGACCTGGAGAAGCTAGCCCTCTGGATTTTTTTCCAGAGTCTCCGGGAAAGAGAGCAGTTTTCAGCTATAACCATGCCAGATGCCTGATGGTGGACACCTTCATTTTGGCCACTGGAGTAGTCTGAATGTTTTAGGACATAATTTGATCTGTTTGTCTGTCTGTCTGTCTATCTGTCTGTGCTAGCATCTGGATTCTTAGAATTATAGGACACCAACGGGTGTTAAATTCTGAGTAGTGTCAAGTGGACGCAGTGTAGTCTGAAAGGGATCACGTGCCTCTAATTGGGTAAAGTGTGTAGCAGGAAAGGTCTGACTTTTCTGAAGGCTCCAACTCTAACCAAAATTGGAGTTTAGGAAAAGTCCATAGGGAATAATGGCCACTAGGGGCCAGAGGGAGAGAAAGAAACTAGGCTGTATAGTGAAATTCATTATTTGAAATGATAGGAAAAGCAGTTTTATAATATTGGGAATTTAAAGCTGTATTTGATTGGATTTTAAGTTAAAATAAAGGTTATTAAAACAAAATGCCAGTAACTTACCTAAGGGAAGGTCATGTTTGTGTCTCTCTTCTTAGATATTATGTTGCTTTCAAGAAGTATTGGGTAATTTGTAAACTATGTGTTATGCCTTAAAAAATTGTCAGCTCTATTGGATATATGTATAAGTTTTATGAAATTTGGTTCAAAGATATTTGCAAATGTTGAAGTTTAAAGTTTAAAAAAAGTGATTTAAAATCAAGGGACAAGAAAGATTGATTTGCAAAAGCAATTAATAGTTTAAATGGCGCATCAAGTCAGAAGTGTTATTAGTTTGGGAGTGTTTAAAGTATGTTGGAGAAGGTTTGAGAAAGTAGGCATTGAAAAGAGAGAGATAGAGATGGGACAGGAAGAGACGGTGTAAGAGAAGGAGGAAGGGGAAAATGGCTTTCCAGAAATAGGGAACAAAAAGGAACAAACTCCTAGTGAATTTGCCATTTGCCATGGGAAAGGAGATACCCCATGAGGTTGGAGCCTGTCTTTAGCTGGAAGATTGGATCCTGGGGAAAATGGCACCCTAAGAAGGTTAGCTGTAAGAAGTTTTGATCAGGAAGCATGGTGGAATGGGAGAAGGGCGACCATGTGGAAAGGGACAATCTAATCCCCCTCCCCCCATTAAGTATGGTAGCTTTATTTTTTTTTTAAACAAATTGTAGCTCCTTGCTGGTTCAAACATTAATTGCTTCTACTGTTTAAAGGAATAGCCTACATTTACATGGTATTAATAACTGAATGTTTTATTTTTATTTTTCAAGTCTATAGCTGCTCTAAGAAGTTTGTTGGAACTGTGAGTTTTCTGAAAGCAAAATGATCTGTGTAATGTTGAACTTAGAACCATCTACTTAGATATGAAAGATAAATTGTGAACTTGAGACAAAGTTCTTACTGTTATCAAAATAAGGTTATGGCATTTCTAAAAGTTTAATATTTTTAAGAACCTCTTGGATTCTTTTATGTAGTATTTGGATATTCTGTATAGGATATTCTATCTAAGTTTTAATTGATTGTATTGGGTCAGTCTGAGGTCATTTAAAGAGTCTCTGAAAATAATAGTTTTTTTCTTTTTTTGTCCTTCTGAAAATTTTTCTGTTATGGACAATATGCAATTCAAAATATTTGTGTATGTATTGGGTATTTTAAAGCAAACTGAAACTTTAGTTAATGGTATTTGTTAATGAAAGTAAAATTTCTTGGGCTTATAGTTAATGCTATTTGGGAATTTTAAAGCTTTGCCCTCTGACAGTTAGTAGGATAATGAACTGGAATAAAAATGAATTAAAGCTATTTCATCCTGTTTTACTGAAAGTTGAGTTTTAACTGCTTATGTTATGTTATAGTCATCCCTGCATTTTTTCCTCCTGTAACTGATTTCTATAATCAGAGCAATGTCAATAAGAAACTGTTATGCAATTCAATGATGTTGTTGTTCCTTGCTATTTCCAATCTGGTTATATGTAATCATTATATCCTAAATACTTGGGCAAATCAGTATTTAGTCTGGCCTCGAATAGTTTGGGGTTGCCTGCCTTGGTCTAACTGCATAATTTGCTTAGAAATCTGGATCCTAGTAGCAGCTCCTGTTCTATCAAGAGGGGACAGGTGGAGCTACTCCAGGCCCCACTTTTTTCCTCCTTTGGAGTCCCTGACAGACTGAGGGATGCCCCTCTTAGGATGGGAAGCAGGGTTGTCTTGAGCACTGCTATTCCCTATATAAGCAGAGGCTGAGTTAAATGCACAAATGACCACAGACCTAACTCACAGTGAACTGTCCAGTTCAAACTGGATTTTCTGAGTGAGATGCTTTGGAACTACAGAGGACCTGAGATACTAGCAACAGGGAGCCTTTGTGTATTGTGATTAACTCTGACATTATTAGAGAGAGACTTGTCCTTGCCATAAGTCCTTGCATTTTTCTAGTTTTATTTTGGTTTATTTGCTTTACAGAAGGTTGATCAAAATTATGGTGCTAAGACCTTCTAAAGGAAGGTAATTCAATGATTTGAATATTCAGGAGAGAGAGAGAGAGAGAGAGAGAGAGAGAGAGAGAGAGAGAGAGAGAGAGTGTGTGTGTAGAATGTTGTACCACAGTTCTCTTTTATTATCCTGACTCAGTTTCCTTAAATTGTCCTGCCTCGGTTTCTAATTGTTCTGCTCAATCCTGCAAAACCACCCCTCCCTCTTAATCATCAGAATATTTGATAAGGATAAAAGATCTTATATTTTAGAATATCAGAATGCCTCTCCCCATCCCAATCGATCAGAATATCAGATACCATCTTATTAATTAAGATGCCTTTCCCCATCTCCAGGGTGCCTCCCCCCATTATATCATCCCCATCTCTGGTGGTTCCCCTCACCCTTTCAGAGTCCTGTTCCTTCTCTTAGCACCCTGACTCTGCCCCTGCCTCAGTCTACCCTAAGTCTGAACCACGTGGCTATATATGTCATTGAGAATTCACACAGTTTGCTGGATTCTTGGAGACAATAGTCTCATTCAGTCCTGGGACCAAACCATGGATCCATTTGGTCCCAGTAAATGTCTTCCTTTCAAATAAAGTATTAAATACTCTCTAATCTCTATCTTGCCTCAGTTTCTCTGGCATTACAATCTTGATTCCTTAGGGTGGGTCTCTCAGGGGAGAGCTTCTCCCAAGGTTTCTCAAGCATTCCCCCCAAAGTAAGAGAGACAGTTTCACTGTTCCCCACATCAATATGGGATACACAGAAAAGTTCAAGACCCCATTCTTCCCCTCAAGATATTATAACTAACTTAGGGGAAATAAGATTTATATAGGCAAAAAAGAGAGCCAAAATGTCCTACAAGAATTCTGAGATGGGAGAGATTACTGTAGACTGGGGAATTGAGGTAGGATGTGGAATCTGAGGAGAGTTTCTAAAGCAGAGAAGAGAATATTCCAAGTGAGATGAAAAACTTAAGGAAAAATGAAGTGGAAAATTATAAAAATCAAATAATTGTAGTGCTAAAAGTAATTTTATAAGATGCGTTTAAAGGATGGTGTTTGTTTTGGTTAGAGTTGTAGGATATAGGTTAGTGAACAGTGGGACATAAAGATTGTTTTGGGTCTTGAATTGCAGATAAAACATTTAAATTATTCTGTAGATGCTGAGAAGCTATTAGAGAAATAAGGTGATTCAGAAAGTAAAATGTACAAATTTAGGATTGTGTTTCTCTTTAAAATGAGACAAGGATGACAACATCATAAGCAATAAGTAGTAGCCTCTCTTCAAATACAAGTTTCCTTTTTTAAACTTTATTTGGAACATGAATAGATGAATAGTATATATATATATATATATATATATATATATATTTTTTTTTTTTTTTTTTTTTTTTTTTTTTTGGTAACTAGGTGATGCAGTGATACAGTGAATACAATGTTGGGCCAAGAATCAGGAAGATCTGAGATCAATCTGACTACAGACACTTAACTAGCTGTGTGATTCTGAACAATCCCTTAAGTCTGTTTGCTTATCTGTAAAATAGGAATAATAGCACTCACCTTCTGGGGCTGTTGGGAGATCCAAATAAGTTAATATTCATAAAGTGATTAACATAATTCCTGGCATAATAAATGTTAATTGAATTAAGAATTGGAAGGAATCTCAGTGGCCAAGTAATTCAACTGCTATAGGAAAGAAATCCCCACTGGCAAGTGGACATTTAGCTTTTTAATGAACTTCTCCAAGAATAGGCAATGGTTATCTTGGCATCCCTGAGTGCCCTTCCCTGACCAATACCCCACTTTATTATCTCCTTCATTAAAATATAAGCTCCTTGAGAGCTTTGCTTTTTGTTTTTGTGTTTCTATACTTTGTATCCTGTAATTTTTATTGCTCTTCCCCTAAAATTATTTATTTTGTAAATATTTTGTTTTTAATTATGTAGGTTCATATTGTATTCTCCACAATGGAATATAATTTCTTGAAGATAAAGACTGTTTGCCTTTTGTCTCAGTCTCTTCAGCACCTATCTTAAAGTTGGCACAATAAATTTCTGTTGAATTGAATTATATTCTTTGTTTAAATATTCTGCATATTTTCACTTTCTGAGTGTTTAATAGAAATGATTAAACTATCATCTTAATACAGATAATTCTCAAATCTTCTGCATTCTATTTCAGTCTCTTTAGCTGGATATCTCTACTTGAATGTCCCACAGGTGTTGGAATCCTTACAAAGTGTTAAGTCATTAGAATTGATAGAGACAATAATTATGTAATTTAGCATGGTTCAGTATGATTGATATGATTGTACAAGGAGATGTTATGGGAACTTGAAACAAGGTACTAAGTGGAATTGATGGCAGCAATGCTTGTGTATTTGGGTTTGCACCTTTAAGAGTTTACACATTAGAGGTCACACATTAGAACTCACACATTGGAGTTCACAAATATGGGAGCTACACAAAGTTAACTCTGTAACTTTGTGAATTCACACCTCCCATAATCCCACTCTTGGAGGAGGAATCAGCCTTTTACACCAAGCATAAAAAGAGCTTCCTTCAGTCAGTCAGAGTCAGTTCAGAAGAAGCCACGAGTCGGAGTTGAGCTAGAGCCAGAAGTCACTTTGGAAGATCAACTGAGTGAGAGTTCAGTTCCGGAGATTGAGAAGCTAATCTGCAGTCGGGCAGAACCAAGATTCAGAGAGAGGCTGAAGCTAGCAACAAGAGCTCTTGCAATAAAAAAAAAGCTAACTGGGCTATTTTGGAAGAAACAATAAAGAACTAATTTAACACCTGGCTGCATTTGGAGTGATGATTACTCTGATATGAAACTAAGGCTGCCTCCAGGAAACTTCCCCGAGAAATCTGCTCCCAGAGAACCATTATATTTTTAAAAAAGAACACCATACATAGGTGCCTCACACTTGAAGTGTACAAAACATAACTCATTGTTCCCCCTTCCCAAAATATACTCCCCCCAACTTTTCTGTGTCAATGGAGTCAACATTCTTTTAGTTATTTAGATTCAAGTCAATAAACATTTATTAAGCATGTGATATGTACCAAGAAGAATGATAAATGTTGAGGATACTAATATAAAAAAAAAAGAATTTCTGCCCTCATGGAATTTATAGTTTAATGAGGGAAGAACTACACACATAAAGAATTTGAAAAGCAGAGCTGGGGAGGAGGAGAAATACCCAGTTTTAGAGCTTGGTGAAGATGTAAATCAGAGCTCTCAAAAAAGAGCAATTCACTCTTTCTCTCCTTAAATGGATGTTTAGAATTTAATTCTTTACTCTGCCCCACCTTCTTGTCTAATCAGTTGCCAAATCTCATAGATTTCCCTATCTCAACATTTTTTTGCATTCATTCTTTACTCAAACCCCACCTACCATAGACTGGGTCATTATTTCCTTATCAGATTGGCTTCTTCCTCCCATTATCCCTCTTTTCTTCACAGCTCTCTACTTGAGATTCCTAACTGGCAGGTTTGACCATATCTTAACTATTCTGCTCAAGATGCTTCAGTGGCTCCCAGTTAGGGAAACAAAAAACAAATACCAAACTCCTCTGGCATTAAAGGCTTTTCATAAGTGCAATCCAATTTAACATTTTATACTTATTCCAAATTCCTCCCCCTCACACATGCTATGTGACAGTCAAACTGTCATACTTATTTACCAAACACAATATTGATGAGGTTAAAGTCTAGCACCAACTGTTGGGGTTCAATAGCAAATGTTGAGGTTTGGGTAAGCAATCCCTAATTCAAAATCAGAGGCACAAAGCACATATGAATAATTCATAATGACTTTTTCATTGCCAAAAGATACTTTTATTTATGAGAAGATGTTACAGACAAAATGTAGATGTAAAATAGTCATCAGAATGGCAAAGGTGAAATAGATTTGGGAGAGCATATAGTTAGCAAGGAAAGGGGTTTTAACAATTAATAATGGAAAAGACAAGTTCTTCAGTGGAACTCACAGTTAATCATGACAGAATATGTCAGGAGGTGGGAATATATCATTAGCTGGCAGATTAAAATCCATAGAGGAGGTTAGCATCCTAAAAGATTTAGTTAGCTATAACAAGGAGAAAGATACCATGAGGAAGAATAGCATGGCTAGCTAATCCAAAAGAGATTCACAAAAGATGGCAAAGGCCATGGACATATTTATGAAGGAAATTTAATCTGGTGGTTTGACACTGTAACTTGGCTTTCTGATTTGATACAATAAGATGGGAATCCTCAAGACCTTCATGGGAATGGTACAGTAAGGTTGACCTAATTCCATCAATGCTCTTTTTTACTTGCTTCAGGAATAATTAGTACTTCAGGTTTTCTCTGCCAATTTCACCTACTTACCTAGCACCTTATTAGTATTCCATCTCCTACCACCATTAGTCAGTTTGTTCCCCATTCCTGAAATGCTTTTCCTCACTTCTGCCACTTAGAACCTCTTAATTCCTTTCAATATTTACCTCATATGTCACTTTCTTCAGGAAGCTTTTGCTAGTTGGTTTTCTCCACTTTCAAATAATAGTGTCATACATATACATATATACATACACATCTATCTATCATCTCTAACTATGTATCATATATCTATATTTTGTATATTTTTTCCTGTGAATATGGTAATTCCCCAAGTAAAAATCTAATCTGCAAAAAGAGAGGGATTTTAAAAACTTTGTTATGCCACAGTTTCCTTTAATTGTTCTGCCTCAGTTTCCTTAGTTGTTCTGCCTCAGTTTCTGCCTCAGTTTCCCTGAATTGTTCTGCCTCAGTCCCCCTGGTTGCAATCCCTTCTTTTTGACCATTAGGACTGATATAACTTAGGGCTGGCTACTCTAGAGTTATAAACTGTAAATGTTTAATCTCAAATAAGGGGGAGATCTTCTATTTCAGACATCCTGGCTCCTAGGTCCTCCTAAGTTATCAAGAATGTATGGTCCTCACCCCCAACCTGTTAGAACTGAAATTATAGTCCTCTTAGCAGTGCTCCAACCATGCCCCTTCCTCCCCCCATCTTTGTCTCTCTTGATCGCTGGAGCCCTAAAAGAATCTCTGGAATTCTTCACTCTTTACTGAATGCTTTGAGACTCAAGATCCATTCAGTCTGCTGGGGTTAACATGGATCCTGTTTTGGCCCCAGAAAATCTCTCCCTCTCAAATAAAATATTAAAAACTCTCTAATCTCTATCTTGCCTCAGTTTCTCTGGCATTACACTTTACTTTTGTCTTCATGGTACCCACAAAGGGGCTTAGAATATAAAAGGTAATAAATAAACAATTGTGACTGATTTTTTTTTAAAAAGTTCCAGCATGTATGAAACACTTTTTGATAAATATGTTTTTTCAAAACAAAATCTCAGTGATCTTTTTGAGAAGAAATTTCACAAAATACAGCACCCCTTTCCTGGAAAACTCATTGCAATGGCAAAGCACAGCCTATAACATTTATTAATAATTACTGTATCATAATTTAAACCCATTCTTACATATCATACCTTTCTACTTGTCAGAAATATTGGAAACATAGCAAAACAAAACAAAGATTAAAAAATATCCTACTCAAACTCTCAAATGAAATGCAACTTTTGTTTATAAATTATGAGTCTTCAAACACTTTAGTTTAAGAAATAAGCTAATGAGAATTGAGTTTGTTTTTTATGTTTTAGAAAGTCACTAACGTTTCAGAGATTTCATAAACTTTAATGGGTAAGTTTAGGCTTTAATCTATACATTATTTTTTAAAGCTATCAATTTTTAGTTATATTTTCTCATTAATTCTCCACAGAGAATCAACCTGCCATTATAGGAATCTTTCTTTTTATCCTTTTGGGTACTAGTACAGAATTCTACTATTGACCTGCTTCTTTTCTCTTTACCTAGATATCCCTGAAGTTCCTTCATATATGTAGGTCATCATTAGAAATAGGCCATAGTCTATTTATGTTCACCATATACCTCTCTTTTGCTCTTTGGTTCACATACAATTTTAATTCTTATGATATTGTGCATGGTAAGAATAGTAAATGGTGATGATGATGATAATGACAATAATCAAAATAATTACAATGTACTTTTACTTACATAACATTTTATAGTTTATCTTCACAAAGACTTAGTAAGGTTTACACGGTGAATCATGTTATTCCTGCTTTACTTAAGAGGAAACTGAGACACAAAGAGATTAAGTTACATGCCTAACATCATATAAATAGTTAAAAATGGTGTTCAAGCTCAGGACTCAAAGATCTTGATTCAGGACCACAACACAATTAAAGAATTGTTATAATAAAACTCTCTGGAAACTATTAAAACAGAAGAAACCCTTGGTCCAAAAAGAGAACATAACTAGCTGCTATTCTTCAGAGGAATTATATACAAAGTCATAGACCATAGAACCCCATACAAACTCACTAAGCTTAGAAATGCAATCAAGACCAACAGTGACATTGCAATGGAAGGAAAGGGGATGGCTTATTATGAAACAAGTTGGTTCAATATTTTTGTCAACAACTTGGACAAAGTTGTTGATTCATTATATATTTTGAATGTAATTATGTGAATACATGTTGCTTTCCCCCAATTGAATTCAAGCAGTCTCCTTGAGGGCAGAGAATATTTTGGTCTCTGAAAAGCTAAGGCTTAAAGCAGTATCTAGCATATAGAAGGCATTCAACAAATCTTTATTGAATGGCACTGGATTTTATTAAATGGAAGAATACCAGATCTGAAAACTAAGGCCTAATTCGATGAACAAACTTGCTCAAAAACACATATAAGTCCAGAATTGATAACTTTGTATTTTGATTTGGGTCTAGTGCCTTTTGCAATGCGTTATAATAATAAATTATATAAAGGACTAATTTGTTGTTTGGTCATTTCAGTAGTGTCCAACTTTCCATTTCACTTTTTGGAATTTTCTTGGCAAAGGTACTGGAGTGATTTGCCATTTCTTTCTTTAGCTCATTTTATAAATTTATAAATGAGGCAAGTAGAGTAAAGTAACTTGCCCAGGTTCATACTAGATTTGAACCCAGGTTTTCTTGACTTCAGGACCATCATTTTATATACTGCACTACCTAATATTGCTTTGAATGTTAGATCTTGAATTAAGGAATAACTAAATAGTTAGATTCCAGTATCATTGAGCTCTGTGTCTTATACGCTTAATCCAAGAAATGGACAACTCATATTTCTGGTGATCCGTTCTCACAGTTTATCTAGTTGTGTTGACTTAAGCTCTCTCTGAGGATACTCCCCTCTCTTTTTTTTTTTTTTTTTTTTTTTTTGTCTTTCTTCCTCATTTCCTTTTGGCAGGATCTTAACTAGGACAAAGTTACTAAAGATTTTCAGGTCATTGATGACTAATCTAGCTAATGAAGCACAAGAAACATTTGAATGAGTTTGGGAGCTAAGAAGCCATAGAGACATTTCCATAAGACACATGGATATGTTTCATAGGTCATAGGATATTTTCACTGTCACTCAGAGTTAAAGCATTTTAGTTGTAACGTGGTGCTATTGAATAATGGAGTTTGAAGAAGGGGATATTTTATCATAATCAAAACTGTGTTGTTTTTTCTTAATCATAGATGTTGCTTGAAGCTCCCAGTCATATAGATGGGATTAGCTCTAGGTATACCACCCATAGTTATCAAACGCTTATGGCAGCACAGTCCCATCAAAATTGGACTAATTGATAGTTTGGTGAATTTCTAGACTTTGGATTCATTCTGACTTTTTCTGACAGAAATCACAACTGATCCATTTCATATAAAGTCAGGCTATTACAGAATTTATCACCACTTCCACCCAGTCCTTTAAATACATACACTTACCTGCATTTAAAGTCCCAGATCTACCTGTGCTTTTTAATTGATTATTGTCCATGCAAAATATTTTTTAAAAGATGGTGGATTGAATGGACTTAAATTAGAATAAGGAAGAGTGAGTGAAAATCACACCTTTGATACTTATTAGCTGTGTATCCTTAGGCAAATCACTTAACATATTTCTGACTCAGTTTGGGAGTTATAACACTTACTTGTTATGGTTGTTGTGAAGAACAAATGGGAATTATATGTGTATATATGCACACATATGTATACATACACAAATATAACCATATATGTTCTTTATATATGTGTTTGCCCATCTCTTCCCCCCCCCCCCCCCCTCTCTCTCTCTCTCTGTGTGTGTGTGTGTGTGTGTGTGTGTGTGTGTGTAGCTAGGTAGATAGAGTGATGGTCTGGGGTTAAGAAGATTTCATCTTTCTGGGTTCAAATCTAGTAATTTAACCTTCTTTGCTTCAATTTTCTTATCTGCAAAATGAGGTAAAGAAGAACATTGGGGTGTAAATTGTTTGGGGAAGAGTAACAATCAAGTGATGACTTGAAGGCTATTTGTCAGCCACAGACCTATGGTATAGTTCAGCTATTTAGTGCTGATGAAGCCACATTGATTAGTGAAAAGGACATGATACTGGAGAGTTCTCAACAGATTATCATCAATCAATGCTGAAGTCATTGACTGTATACCTTAGGTTAAAGTTGATCACTTTTTATCTGAACTTTCAACTGAAGAAGAAGTTTTGAAGGTCATTAAACCCCTCTTGTGTGTCAGAGTGCCTAATTCTGATTCTATTCCAGCTGAGATTTACAAGCTGAAAATTACAAGTCCAATGCTCATACAAAAGTTTCCAGGTTATATGTCAGAAGGAAGTTATCTCTCAGGAGTTCAAGGATGCCTCCGTTGTCCATCCCTATAAAGAAAAGGGAAATAGGTGTCTTCAATAATCATGGAAAGGGAAGAGTGTCTCTCTTTTAGTTATTACCCAACAAGATTCTTTTCCAGAGACCTCCTTAATAGGCTGATCTTTCATCTGAAAGAAGATGCTCATTTACCTAAGCTCCAGTATGACTTCAGACAGGGCCACAGAACATTCAACATAGCTTTTGCTACTTGACAACTGCATAAGAAAAGCTAGGAGCAGAACAGAGGTCTGTACACAATGCTCATCAATTTAGTGAAGACCTTTGACACTTTCAGTCATGAGAGCTTGTGGAAAATCATGGCAAAATTTGGTTGCCCTGAGAAGTTGATTGGTATTGCACATCAATTTCATAATGACATGCTTGACTGGATACTAGATAATGGGCAAGGCTCTTGTGCTTTCCCAGTCCCCAGTGGAATGAAGTGGAATATGTGCTTGTTCTCATGCTTTTTTGTAGATGTTTTCTGCAATGTTGTCAGATGCCATCAATAAGTTCAAAAACAACATTAAGATCACAATTGCAGGGATGGTTAATTCTTTAACTTTAAAAGGATACAATTCAAAATTAAAATGGAGAGAGAGTTGGTACATGGCTTTCTGTTCACAGATTATTATACCCTCAATGCAGCCTCTGAAGCTCAGATGCAGCAAGGTATAGATTGATTCATGCTACTACTTATGCTAATTTTGGCCTAATAGTTAACACCAAGAAAACAGAGCTTCTCTACCAGTCAGCACACCATCTATACATTCATTACAGCATATGGAGAAATTTTGAAGGCTGTGGATAAGATCACTTACCTTGGCAGTGTACTTTCCAGGAATGTACATATAGATGTTGAAGTTGACACATGTAGTGTCAGAGCGAGCTCAGTGTTTGGGAGACTTGAGTGTGTGCGAAAGTGAGAGAGAGAACAAGTATTAGCCTGACTAGCAAATTGAAGGTTTACAGAACTGTTGTGCTAACCTGATTGTCATATGCCCATGAAAATTAGACAGTAAGTGTATGGTACCATGCCAGAAAGATTCTGAAGATTGCCTGACAAGATTGAACTGGAAAACATTCAAATTCTACAACGGAGAGTGCAACTTTATGGGGCTGGCCATGTTGTTCAGCTGCCAAAAGCACATTTTTCCAAATGATTGTTTTATGGAGAACATACACAAGGCAAATACATCCACATAAACAACCATAGAACAAATACAGGACACTCTCAATGTCTCTCTGAAGAACTTTGGAATCAATTGGGTGACACTGGCATAAAATACCCAGTATAGCATGCCCCCACATCAAAGAAGGTATTGTGTTCTATGAACAAAGTAGAATTGCAGTAACTCAGAAGAATGAGATGCACAAATTTAGAGACATCCCCACTCCAAATGTTTATGTAAACTATTGTGCTCACCCCATGGTAGAGCTTTCTAAACTCAGATTGGTCTGATCAGCTACAGCTGGACACACTGAATCTTGGCCCCCAACATAGTGATGTCATTCGATCCTCTTCGTTAATGAAGGGCAACAACCAAGCAACCAAAAGAGTACTTTGCTATTTTATATCTATCTATCATCCATCTATCCATCTATCTATCTATCTCTATCTCTTTCTCCCTCTAGAAATATAAACATAGATATAGATGTGTATACACACACACTGCTATATATATATATGTATGTGTGTATAGCTGTATATATTTACATATATAATCAAATTTGCATACCCTGAAGAACTATATAAATGATAGCTATTATTTTCATTATTATTATTATTATTATTATTATTATTATTATGAGAAGTAACAAGCTGCCATGTTAAAAATAACACTAGACTTGGGTCAAAAAATTTTGATTCTTAGTAAGCATTTACTGGGTTCTAATTATGATCCAGGCACTGACTTTGTCATTAACTTAAAGTGTAACTTAGGAAAAGTCACATCTCTTTATGTGCTTCAGTTATTTTTTCAATAAAATGAGGGGATTGGACAGCATAATGCATGTGATTCTTTTTCGCTCTAATAGTCTCTGCTTCCTTGATTCTAATTTCACATCAACTGCCTCCCCAACATAGGGATGTCAATAATAATAGAGGTATTCACCACTGAGTCCAGTTCTTATCATTTCTGGTGTCCCCACATGGACTTCAGAACTTGTATAGTGTATTACTTCTGATCTATTTATCATGTGAAGTAGAGGAATTTTGACTGGCTGTTGAGCTGGAAATGAGAATATTTATACAAAGTACTGACTGGTTGAAATAATCTTTTTTTTTTTTTTTTTTTTTTTCCTTTTGGCTGCACTAGAGTAGGCCAGAGTGCTAGAAGCCTCTGTGCAGGGAGAAGTATTGTCCTTCCTCAACTAGATTGACATGTGACATGGTCATACTTTGCCTCTTTGCATTTTTGATTTATTTCTTTTAGAGAAAGGAATATTAGACAAAGACATGACCTTTTGAGCTTTGAAAGGTCATTGGAGTAGACTGTTAAGGTTCTAGAGCCAGAACCATGCCAGATTTTGCATATAGTCATTCACAGGGAGGAATAAAGACCCTAGGGCAGGGGTCCTCAAACTATGGCCCGCAGGCCACATGTGGCCCACTGAGGACGTTTATGTGGCCCACTGGGTTATGGCAAAATCAGACTGGAAGTGATGTTCAACCTAAACTTGCGTTAGCAATGCACACTTCTGGCACTGGACTGAGGTGGTGAAGACAGAATGTGAGGTGATACTGAGGTGAGGTGAGTTCCCAGACCAGGGTGTGTGCTGTGGGAAAGGGAGAGAGATGCAGAAGATGGAGAACTGGTGGATCACGGCCTTGTACAGTAATGGTAGCCACCCACCACAACAGACAGGAACGGGGAATGTACAGTGCATACTGCGCATGTCATGGCTGCTGCAGGGGGAATTCACTGCAGCAGTGAAAGTCGGAAGCGGGAGCGGGAAGAGCGGGAGAGACAGTGTGGGAAATGGAGGCATCACAGTGCAGAGGCAGCTTGGAGGAAGTTGGGCATTGCAGTCTGTATGTCTCTGTGTGGGCAAAGTTATTGCTGGTATATTGTTTTTAGATATATATATATATATATATATATATATATATATATATATATATATATATATGTATGTATTTTACTAATAGCAATTTGGAATCCCTAGGAAATAATGATGTCAAGAAAAAGAAAAATTAACTTGGAGTGTAGGATATTCAAAGAACAGTGGACTTATGATTACTTTTTCAAGCATCACAAGGAAAGAGCTATACATCTGATATGCCAGAATATAGTGTCTGTGTTCAAAGAATATAATTTTCATGGACACTATGAAACTGAACATAAAGATAAATATGATTGTTTGGTTGGAGAAGTGAGAAAAGATAAAATATTAAAACTGAAAAATACATTGACAACTTAGCAAAATACGTTTGTGAAGCAGAAGCAGCTAAATATTTCATCACCGCAAGCAAATTTTCAAGTTGCCAAGCTAATAGCACGCATTGGCAGACTATTTGTGGAGGGAGAATTTGTTAAAGAATGCCTTCTTTCTGTTGCCAAAGAGATGTGTCCAGAGAAGGCCGATTTATTTAGTACAGTGAGTCTTTCAGGACCTACAATTACATGAAGGATTGAGGAAATGGGAAACAATCTGCATCAGCATTTGCAAAACTCCATAAAAATAATTTCATATTTTTCCTTGGCACTAGACGAAAGCAATGATGTTTGTGATTCTGCACAACTTCTAATTTTTATTCGTGAGAGGAATGATTATTTCGAAGTCATAGAAGAGCTTGCTGCACTGCAAAGCATCAAAGGAACAACTACAGGAGAGGATATCTATGAAAAGGTTTGCCAAACTATGAATGGTTTGGAGCTGGACTGGGCCACACTAGCCAGCGTGACAACTGATGGTGCTCCTAGCATGGTGGGGTCTAAGAAAAGAGTAATTGCTTGCATTAACCAAGAGACGGACAAACATAACCATTCTCATCCAATAGCCATACACTGCCTCATCTACCAACAAGCGCTGTGTAGTAAATCACTGAAGTGGGACTCTGTTATGAAAATTGTGGTATCTTGTGTTAACTTCATTAGAGCTAATGCACTGAATCACAGACAATTTCAGGAATTTCTGTCTGAGCTAAATGTTGAGTATGAAGATGTTCTATATCACACAGAAGTCCATTGACTGAGTCGAGGGAGAGTTTTGAAACATTTCTATGACTTACTTCCACAGATTACAACTTTTCTGCTTTCAAAAAACAAAGAAGTACCAGAGCTCAATGATGCAGAATGGAAATGGCACCTTGCCTTTCTGACAGATGTAACAGAGCTACTCAACAATTTCAATATACAACTTCAAGGAAAGGGGAGCTCATTTGTGATATGCAATCACATGTCAAAGCATTTGAAGTAAAATTAGGCCTCCTCATCAAACAAGTGAAGGAGGAAAACTTCTGCCATCTCCCTACAACTCAAAATCTGTTAACAGAAAAACCGCTGATTGTATTCCCAAACAAAACATGTGTGGATTCACTGGAAAAATTGCAAAAGGAGTTCCAATTTAGATTTAAAGAGATTCATCTCCATGAACAGGACATACAGCTTTTCCATAACCCATTTTCTATTGACATTGAAAATGTGGATACAATTTACCAAATAGAACTGGCTGAACTGCAGAATTGTGACTCTGAAAGATGCATTCAAGTCAAGTAGCCTTCATAATTTCTATGCATCTCTCCCCTCTGAGACATATCCTCATCTCAGGAACCATGCACTCAAAATGGCAACCATCTTTGGCAGCACTTATGTCTGTGAACAGACTTTTTCTAGAATGAAACATTTGAAATCTCCAACCAGATCAAGACTAATGGATGCACACTTGCATCACTTGTTACGACTAGCAGTGACAAATATGGAACCAGATATTGACTATTTCATAAGCCAAAAGCAGGCCCATAGTTCCCATTGAAATACTGCTAAGTTTGTTGATTTAATTTTACTTCATTTTAAATATTGTATTTGTTCCCGTTTTGTTTCTTCACTTCAAAATAAAATATATGCAGCATGCATAGGAATTTGTTCATAGTTTTTGTTTTTTACTATAGTCTGGCCCTTCAATAGTCTGAGGGACAGTGAACTGGCCCCCTATTTAAAAAGTTTGAGGACTCCTGCCCTAGGACTAGTTAGATCTGATATAGAAATATATTGAAGGCTATCAAGTGGGAGCAACAGAAATTCATCCATTAGTGATGTAAAATTCAGCAGTCAGGTTGATGATGAAGTCAGCGATTTGTTTAAACTGATTTAAGTTCATTCTCCCAAATGACCAAGATGGTATAAACAGAGTGTGCTTCTAGAGAGAAATGTTTGTATTTCTGTTTTTTCTTTTTATTCCTAGTAATTACCCCGTAGTAAAAAACTATTTCATGCTTATTGACTAAATGATAACTGGCCACCAAATACTAAAGGATATATACCACATGAAAGGGAAACAATGAGCTGGTGAATGATATTAGGAAGAACATATGAAAATGAAGGCTTGAGCTGGAATAAAAGAAAGACTTTCAAAACCTTCAGAGATCCTTCTAGAATCATGAGGAAGAATGTAGCCTTGTTTAGGGACACAGTTCCTCTGTGAAACTGAGAATTTAGAGCTGAATATAATCTGATTCTAAAAAAGTAAAATTGTGTAGGAAAAGGTAAAAAAAAAAGTGATTACCTCATACAAATGAGGTGTGAAAGGAAGAAACTGATATAATGAAATTACATGGAGGAGGAAGAGGACTGGTAGTCAAGAAAGGGTTAAATAGGCAACAATAATCTAGAAGAATAGAAAAACCTTCTAAATTCAGAAAGAAATAAAAGGATAAGAAGAAAGGGAGGGAAGAGAGAATAAAGAGGGGAATTTTTAGAAGGAGCCCTATTCTCCTACTTTTTTACACCAGATCTAGGTTAAAGAGAGAACAATGTATATATTTAGAAGGGAATAAAAGTTTTCTGAATTTATAAAGAAATAAGAGAGCAGGCCCCAGTTTTGGGGATAAGAATTCACTATTTGACAAAAACTGCTGGGAAAATTGGAAACTAGTATGGCAGAAACTAGGCATGGACCCACATATAACACCATGTACCAAAATAAGGGTTTTGAAATGGGATCATGACCTAGACATAAAGAATGATATTATAAACAAATGAGAAGAATATAGGATAGTTTACCTTTCAGATCTGTGGAAGAAGAAGGAATTTGTGATCAAAGAACTAGAGATCATTATTGATCACAAAATAAATAATTTGGATTATATTAAGTTAAAAAGCTTTTGTACAAAGCTAATGCAGACAAGATTAGAAGGGAAGCAATAAACTGGGAAAACATTTTTTTAACATTCAAAGGTTCTGCTAAAGACCTCATTTCTAAAGTATATGGAGAATTGATTCAAATTTATAATAGTTCAAGCCATTCTCCAATTGATAAGTAGTCAAAGGGGATACAAACAGACAATTTTCAGATGAAGAAATTGAAATTATTTATAGTCATATAAAAAGGTGCTCCAAATCACTATTGATCAGAGAAATGCAAATTAAGACAACTCTGAGATACCACTACACACCTGTCAGATTGGCTAGAATGACAGGGAAAGATAATGACAAATGTTGGTGGAGTTATGAACAGATCCACCATTCTAGAGAGCAGTTTGGAACTATGCTCAGTTATCAAACTGGGCATACCCTTTGATCCAGCAGTGTTTCTACTGGGATTATATCCCAAAGAGATCTTAAAGAAAGGAAAGGGGCACACATGTGAAAAATGTTTGTGGCAGCCCTTTTTGTAGTAGCAAGAAACTGGAAATTGAGTGGATGTCCATCAGATAGAGAATGGCTGGATAAATTGTGGTATATGAATGTTATGGAATATTATTGTTCTGTAAGAAATGACCAGCAGGATGATTTCAGAGAGATCTGGAAAGACTGATGCTAAGTGAAATGAGGAGAACTAGGAAATTATTATACATGACAAAAACAAGACTATACGACAATCAGTTCTGATGGACATGGCTCTCTTCAACAATGAGAGGAGAGAGCCATCTATACCCAGAGAGGCCCATGGGAACCGAGTGTGGACCACAACATAGCATTCTCACTCTTTCTGTTATTGTTTGCTTTCATTTTGTTTTCTTTCTCAGTTTTTTTTTTTTTTGCTTCCTTCTTTATCTGATTTTTCTTGTGCAGCAAGATAATGGTATAAATATGTACACATATATTGGATTTAACTTTAACATATTTAACACGTATGGGACAACCTGCCATCTAGGGGAGAGGATGGGGGGAAGGAGGGGAAGAGTTAGAATAGAAAGTTTTGCAAGGATCAATGTAGAAAAATTTCCCATGCATATGTTTTGCAAATAAAAAGCTTTAATAATAATAAAAAAAGAAATAAGGGAGTTGGATAAAGGGGGGTATAAAAGAGTGTGTAGATTAATGGGAATAAGATAAAGAGGAAAATATATATTTGAAAGGGTATAAAAGTGTTCTGAATTCAGATAGAAACAATAGTTTGAGGAGACAGGATAAGAGAGGAATTGTTGGATGGTGTTTGGTTAGGTAATAGAATAGCAAGAAGACAGATAGAAATAAAGTAAGATAGTGAGGGAAGTAAGAAGGAGGAAAATATAAGCAACCAATATTTATTGATTAAATGTGAATTGGATGAATTCACACAATATAAAAATATTAGCTTAAAAATATTGAATGATATTTTTATGTTGTTTTCAGGAAATGTTATAAAGATGAGAAATACACACAAACTGAAAATAAAGACCAGGAGTAAAATTTACATGTTAAAAAAAAAAAGTAGGGTTGATAATAACGATGTCAGACAAACAAAGTTAGAATGGAATGTATTAGAAGAAAAATTAGGGAAATACATTATATACCAGCCATATTAACCAATATTGTTTTAGACTATTTAAAAAGACTGGACAGTATAAGGTTAGAATATTGCTGTGGTATAGGAAATGATGAATTGGTGGATTTAGAAAAATATGAAAAGACTTAAACTTGTGAAGAAAGATGCTATCTACCTACCTACAGAGAAAAGAGGACAAGAAGAAATAAGCATAGTATGGTTTTTACATATATGTGTGTAAATATATGTGAATGATTATATATATCTATGCACATGCATGTTTACACACATATATGTATATTTTGTGTATTTTATATATGCATGTATATATATGCATATATATCTAGAAGGGTATTCTGGGGAAGTCTTCTAAATTTAGAAAGATCATAAGGGTATGGGGAAAGGGGAGATGATAAGGGAAGGATTTTAGAGGTAACTCTACTCACATCAGCTCTGGGTTAAAGAAAGAACAACATGTAAAATTAGAGGGGAATTTTACATATATATATATATATACACACACACACACAAATATATATACATAATACATTTATATCTATATCTCTGCACTTAACAGTAGCCTTTTTTTGGGGGTGGGATGAAGAAAGGGAAAAAATAAAGTAAAAGGTACATCATAGAGAACAAAAGAAAACCTCTAAGGAAGCAAAGAAAAGATGTACAGCTCTGAACACAAAGTGCACTATTAATTATATAAGCTTTCTTGAAGTAGAAATTGATTGCTTTATATTTTGAATCCTCTCATGTTCTACTGTGCATATGGCAATGTGGCTGTTTTCCTTTCCTTATTTTGTATTTAAATTTAAAATAAATTTAAAAAGAAAGAGGAGTTAAGATAATCAAAAGAAAGCCACCTCCAATCCATTCAGAAGTACTTGCAGAATCCTGAGACAGATGCTGCTTTCTTGGTTCTGTGAACTGTGAAAATGGGAATTGAGATAAGGGTCCTCAGTTTCTAAATTGATTATACAAACAGGTCTTATTTATTTTCATATCTTTACTAGTACTAATCAATCAACAGCATTTATTGAGTACCTACTCAATTAAATGTCTGGTTCTATGCTTGTGGGAAATATGCTTTGGGAAATATGCCATAGGAAAAAATGCTATGAAAAATAAAAATCAAAGATAGAAACAATCCCTGCCCTTGAAGAGCTTGTGGGTCTTGCAGGGAAAGTTGTACAGTCTGTACATATTTAGGTATAAGTAAATATAATACAGTTGGTTCACATGAACTTGTACATATAAAGTTTTATAGTATGTACAGATAAAGGTAAATATGTTTTATATATAAAGTAGTCACCAAGTCCTGTACATTCATAATAAATGGATAGATGAATGGATAAAAATCAGATGGATGGCTTTTGTCATGTTCTTTCTGTGTGATCTTAAAAAGTCTTAATATATCTAGGTCTGAGTTTCCTCTTCTGTAAAGTGAGATTAGACTACATGATTTCTATAGTTTTTTAAAATCCAATTCCATAGTCCTATGATTTCATACTATGGTTCAATACCTAGATTCTTTGAGTTCTGCCTATTCTAACCTTTCATAATAATGATATGCTTCTCTACATCTGCCTGACTTTTCATGATGTGGCACTCAAATGGCAATCCTGGCCCCATATCATCATAGCTCAGTAGAAGTTCCTCTCACAATGGCTGGCCATTAAACAAATTCTCCAGAGAAAAATGGAGCACAAATGCCTGTCAATCAATCTCTGTCAGTATCCTCATATTCTTCCTCCATTCCCTTCATCTCCCTCCATGTCCAAAGCACAAAGTATATATATTACCCTACCGGTGACTTGGTAAATAGTCAGTTGCTGCCTGCAGTAGTTGGAACTAGAAGCTGGAGCTTCTTTTAATCTTGCTGAATTTTGATGTTTTTAGTTATTTAAGCATTTATATAAATACCAACTGCTGTGACTTTGATATACAAGCTAAGCAATGCTTGAGACTAGCCACTTACCTGGGCTGTTAATTAGCATGAAAAAAGACCTCTTTCAAAGAACAAGCCCCAAATACAGGCTCTATACAATTTGACCATTTTCTCTTCTGTTAATGTAAGGCATATTTGAAATACTTTACCTATAGGTTTCCATGCTAATTAATTCCTTTGGCCCTGAAGCAGAGACTGGTTTCCATAACCACAGAGCATTAAAGTCTATCTTTTCCCCAGTCAAGGATCCTTTTTCTCTGTGCACATCTCTTTATTTTGTTAATGTATTTCTACTGACAAGGAGGATGAAATATTTAAACCTATGAACTTGTAAAGTGAGTTTTCAGAATCACATCCATCAAGCAGAAAAACACTAGATTGTGTCCAATCTTCTGCATGTACCTTTAAAAAATATGCAAAAGTGGGGGTGGAATAGCACCAAAACAGGGCCCAGAAAAAATGAATTCTTAATGTGAGGTTCATGAATTTTTGAAAAAAATGTATTTTTATTACTATATTTCAATATAATTGGTCTCTGCAACCCTGTGTATATTACTTTATGGATTCAAAAACATTATTCTCAGAAGGGATCCGTAGGCTTTACCCGATGGATAAAGGGGTCCAATGGCACAAAAAAAGCTTAAGAACCACTACTTTAAAGGGTTTCTTTAAAGAATCTTCTAGTCTAACACTTATTTGACAGATGGCAAAGCTAAAGTGCAGGGAAAACACATAATTCTGCTGGTGGTTCTGCTTGTCTCAAGTCTTTCCTCATTCTAAATCCATGCTCCATTCATGTTTGATCACAAGTTTGTTCATCTGCTTCACACACACACACACACACACACACACACACACACACAGACATACACACACTCAGTAAACTCCAATGGTTTCCTGTTGCTTCCAGGATCAAATGCAACATGCTCTGTTAAACTTCAATAATCTTCATAACCATCCTCCCTCCTGCTTTTTCAGTCTTTGTATGCATTATTCCCTGCCACATAATATAGTAATGCTGGCCTGGTTGTTTTCAGGTCTGGTCACTCTATCTGTCTGCCCTCCATATCTAAAACCCTGTTCCTCCCTCCATTTATAAACTTACCTGGCTTCCTTTAAGTCACAGCTATAATCCCATTTATTTTTCTTCTTTCAGCTTCTCCCAGTCCCTCTTAATTCTAGTACTTTCATTATATTAATTACTCTAATTAATGAAATTAATTAATTTCATCCTATTAATCTGCATAGAGCTTACTTTATGTATATTTGTTAGGGGGATGGGGGTTGTTTGGGGGATACAACACCCAACAGACTGTTAGTTCTTTCAGAGCAGACTGTTTTTTTTTTTTTGCTTTTTTTGTATATCAGTGCTAAGCTTAGTCCCTGACACATAGTAGATTCTTAATAAATATTTCTTTACTGATTAAATTTGTTAGATATGTAATACATGGCTAGTCGTAGCCTTGAAGGCAAGCAGTGATATTTCTGCCCATCACACTCTGAAATAGCTGGATGCAGCCAAGTTAGGCTCGTTGCAGACTTAACTTACCTAGCAGCAGAAACCATCAAAGTTTTCTTGCCTATTTATCTCTCAGCTGCTTCTGCTGTTCTATGAATATTCTGACCCTTCTCCTTCTTTTAAGCTCCCTAGCTTTATCACATCCAGATTCTCCTTGTTGTGTTGTTCCCATAGCACTGGTCTCCTAGTCCCACTGACTGAAACCTTTGGCTCCCAGGGAATTCCTGAAGAGGTCACTATGCTGCTCCTAGACCCCAAAGACTTGGATTTCCACTGCTTTTCTGGCAATGTCCCAAGATATTAATTTACTTGTTTTATTTCAGACCATCTATAATTGTCTTTGAAGAGTCACATAACATTTGAAAAACTCTCACTATCAGGATGGTTTCTTTCCCTTTCTTTTTCCTTTCCTTTTTTTGTATTCTCACTACATTTTTACCTTCCCACAATTTCCTGCCATTATTCCAACTTACAATGATTTCTGTTACATTAAGTTATCATTCTTTCTTTGATGAATCTGTGCATTTTGCACTCAATTCTTCATTCCTCACCCAGATATACTTCAAAGAAATGTGAAAGCTAACCTTAATTGGGGAGCAGTTTAGTTCCAAGAGTACTAGGTAGCTTGTCCACAGACATAAATGCTCATCCTCATTACACATAAAGCTCTCTGTGTGGCTCGAGGAAAGTCATTTTGCTTTTCCCCCTCTTACTTTCTATACTGTAAAAACACTTGCCTTCCATTGCTTTCACAGAGCTATGAGGATGAATAAGATCACAGAACTGTGAATGCATGAGAAGGAAAGCTTTGGAGAGGTTATCTATTCAACCTCTTTCATTTTATGGGTAAGGCAAAGAATACCCAGAGAGAAAAAAATAATATCCCTAAGCATTAAAACCTGGTCTTCAGATTCCTAAGTATTATATTCTCCCTGCCACAAAATCCATCTCTGATGTTTGTTCCCCTTTTCTCATCTTCGTTTTTGACTTTTTCTGTTCCCTATGCCTATAAGGCTTCACTTGCTTCTATCTTTTTTTTTTTTAATTTATTGATTTTTATATATTTTATGTATTTATTCTTGAATATATCTATCCACACTAATGTTTCTCTCATCATATTGTAGAGTTCTTGAGGACAGGGACTGTTTTTGTCTTACTTTTTATCCCCAGTGCCAAACACCGGACTTAGCATATTGTCATCAGTGTTCAATAAATGCTTATTGAGGTACTGCTTTTCTTTTTCTTTTTTTAATTTTTGATATTCACTCCAACAAAACCCTGTGTTCTAATTTTTTTACCCTACTTTCCCTTATCCCTCCCCCAGTCATCAAGTGATCCGATATATGTTGAATATGTGTAATTTCTCTATACATATTTCCACAAATATCATACTGCTACAGAAAAATCAGATCAAAAAGGAGAAAAAATGAGAAAGAAAGCAAAATGCAAGCAAAGAACAAACAAAAAAACCCAAAGAATGAAAATACCATGTTATGGTCCACTTTTTGTTCTCTCTTTGGGTGCAGATCTAGCCTTTTATTTTCAAAATACATGCAAAGATATTTTCAGCATTCACCCTTGCAAAACCTTGTGTCCAAAAATTTTCTCCCTCCCTTCCCCCCATCTCCTCCCTTAGACAGCAAGTAATATAATATATGTACCAATTGATTTTCAAAGCCACAGGGGCCTCTTACAGGAGGGAAAACATCTGAAATAGCAGGCACATACGTTGTGGGACAGTTTAAAGAGCATTGGGATTAGTAATCCAGAACTAGGTTCTAGTCCCATTTTTGTCATTTACTAATTCAATGACATTGGCCAAGTCACTCACTCACTCACTCTATCTATCTATCTATCTTTCTAGATTATCTATTTATCTATCTGTCTATCAATCTATCTAAATATTTGTGTTTTAGTTTCTTCATCTCTGAAATAAGGAAGTACTTTGGATTTGAATGGGCTTTTCCAGGTGAAAGATTCTATGATTTTACTTTATTTTATTTTATTTTTTGACATTTTTTTGGTGAGGTCATTGGGGTTAAATGACAGCTAGACAGTGTGTTAAGTGTCTGAGGCCACATTTGAATCCAGGTCCTCCTGACTTCAGAGCTTGGTACTCTATCCATTGTGCCATCTAACTTCCGCAAGATTCTATGGCTTTAGAAGACTGGCTGTATACTCATACTACTAACTCAAGAAGTTGTTCTAAGATGGAGCTGTCACTAAAATGAAGTGAGTGAAATTGTCTGAGAATCTTCTAAAATTTAAAGAGGTCATTGCTAGAAACTTTAGTCTCTAACAACATAAAAAGAACTGAGCTTAGCATCTAGTTGACAAGATTAATTGACTAAGAAGAAATTATCATATGGTGGCTTCCTATTATCTCATATGAATTCCTTCCTAGTCTAATCCTATGGCAATCCCTTCCTAGAAACAGACTCTTAATGTCTCAGGAATATCCTTTTGGTCCTCAATTGAACTGAAGGTACATTTCATGTTGCTTGCTCCAAGCAATTATTAGCTATAGTTCTGTTTTATGGAAAGCACTTTTGTAAAGCATATGTTGCTATTTAAATGGGACCCTTTTAATTGTGTCTATTGTGCTAGCAAAAATTCTCTCAATAGCTAAATGGCTTGCCAGTGGTCATCAGAATTTCCAAAATAATCTTGGATATTTTTCAAATTACAGAGACCAGAAATATCTCATTATATTCATTACATACTTTCCTTTTTCTACAGTAAAAATGTCATTTCCCTATGAATATTAATATTACTGAAACTTGACTTCTTCATGGCCCTATTCTTTGGACTGTTGCCCTATAGTGAATCCGTGGAAATCCAGGCAGCCTACAAGCTGACTCACAATCCATTCTGAAAGACTCACTATCATTTGGAATTTAGGCCACTGATCTCTATTCATTTAGGCTTCTGGGCAGAATATTAGCATCTTACAGGCAGGGATTATTTTGTTTTTAGCTTTGCATTTTCAATGCCTAGAAAAGTGCTTGACATTCAGTAGATTTTTAATCAAAGTTTATTTAATTGGGTGAAATCTAATTGAATTTCTGCCAGGCAACTAGAGCTATCATGGAACTACTCAAATAATAGGTACTTAACAATACTTTTATTTGATTATTTTGATAGTAAAGATTACTCAGACTCTAAAATTTCTGAATTCTTATCTACCATCCTATCCCCCCCCCCATTAGATTTTGAATTTTAGGTCTTGATGAATATTATAATTCTGAGTATTTCACAGAAGACAAATATAAGACATTGGACTGAATACTATGTTAGTTGATTCAAGTGAAGGCCATTCCTTAGATACTCTAGTCTAGTATTCTAGAAACTTGAACGTCTCAGATAAAGGGACTTACTCAAACTTAAACAATGAGTTAAAAGTTGTTAGAATTAGAACTCAGTGTTCCTGACTCCTGTTATAGCCCTTCTTCCACACTGCTTCACATGTGCAGATAGTAGTTTAAATAACATGTAAAATATGGAGTCTTTCCATCCCACTGTTAAAATAATTTGGACACAACAAGGTAGATTGGAACTATATGTCCCTACCCACTCCCAGGCACTTATAAGCAAAGCCCAAATAAGGAAAGTTTAATTACTAGTCTTTTGACATACACCCCCTTTAAAACATTGATTTGTTCTAAAGATATTTGCTTCTGATGGTTAACACCAGTAACAGATGTTCTTAGGATCAGAAAACAGAAGAATATGTAACTATTTATGACACGCTGTGATTTTAGTTCTTAAAATTTGAGGTTGGATGAAATAAATGTGCAGAATATAAAAAAAAATAAATGTGTAGGAGAGATTTAAAACTTAATCTTTAAAATACAGCCTCCAGATTCTGTTAGGGACTTGTTCCTCAAGACTATATTAGGCTTCTGAAAAATGAAAAATAGGGGAAAAAAACAAGACTTAACATAGTCTAGTGGTTAAACACTGGATAGGGAGTTGGCAGAGCTGAATTAGAATGTTGGCCTTGGGACTAAATTGATGTTGTGCTATAGAAAAATTTAATTCACCTCTCTGGGCCTTTTAAAATGGCAAGATTGAAACAGATGATTTCTGAATTCCCTTTCAGGTACATAAACCTGTAATTTTAAGATGGAATAACTATAGGAAGCCTAAAGTCAGTTTGTATATGACCTCTGATTTCACAAGTATTCCCAGTGTAAGACTACATTCTCCTTGAGAGGGCTGAAGTATAAACTTGTGAAGATTCTTTTTTAGCCCAGAATCTAACAACCTATAATCTAATCCAATCCATTGGGGTTGGGGCAAGGGAAGAAGCATTTATATAATAACTATCATATGCTAGGCACTATGCTGAATTCTTTACAAATATTCTCAGTTATTATAACACCCCTACGAGATAAGTACTATTATCATTCTCTTTTCACAATTGAGGAAACTGAGACCAACAGTGATTAAATGAATTGCCCAAAGTCACAGGCATTTGTTAACTGTCCTTTGTATTTCCCAGGTGACAGCTATTGGGGAGATATTATTTCTCTTATCCCAATGCTTAGGAAATCACAAGTGATTTTTATGTTCATAAATTTATAAATCATTATTTCATAAATAAGGATATTTATTTCATTATGTTCAGCTTGGTATGTGTAGAAAAAATGGGGTTAAAAAATCAATCTGGTTATTTGTGATGACCGTGTATTTTAAAATCAGCTGGAGTAAGGAATTCAGGTTAAGGGAAAATCCTTTATTCTTTGCGGAGGTGAAGGGGGATGGCAATAGGAAGTGAGAGCAGTGGGGACATGAACCCAACCAGCAATCTCTCTGCCTCTCTCTTCTCCACCCACCAAAATCGTCTCTACGTCATTTCCTATACAACACATCAAAACTTGCACAGAGAATGGACGGGGCCATTCTTTCTTCAAGCATATAGTAATAGAGTATCATCCAATTGCTATTTAGCCTCACATGCTTGGGACCTCAGTACATCAACTTGAGCTTCAGCCCATTACATGTCCCGCTTTTTTTGTTTTAGAACACAGGTGATCATGCTATCCCTGACTTCTCAGGGGAGTGAGAGACCCTAAGGGAAGGTGATCACACCCTCCCTGACATCTCAGGAAAGGAGGTGAAAGCACCAAAAAGGAGGTGATCACTCCTCCCCCTCCCCCCCACAACTTCCCAGGAAGGGAGGTAAAAGCATTAAAAAGGAGATGATCCCGCCCTCCCTGACATCTCAGGAAGGGAGATTTAAAGCACCAAAGGGAAGTGGGGATTGCTAGCGGGTTTCTGGGTTGAAGGGTCTTATTAGAAACAGGTATGCACAAACCCATCAGTATAGGAGATATTACACAAGAATATAGCAATAATGCAGAGGCTATTAGTGATGATTCTCCCCACTGTCAGTGCAGGCTCGATGTGGTGTAACAAACATGAATTGTACACACAAGTAGCAGTATAACAAACAATATAAATCAACATGGTGTTGTAAAAGATTTCCAGAAATCCTAGAAGGAGGGTATGCAAACAATAGTCACACATACACCTTCTTCAGCAGCCAAGAGATAGTCCAAAACCAATCTATTGTCCATTGCTTCATGTGTCAGGCAATCCAATGATCCCCACAAATTTTTGAAATCCTGCAAAAGTCCTTTTATGTGTTAGGGAATCCAATGATTCCAGCAGATTTTGAAGTTCTGCAACAGTCTTATCATTTCTCAGAAAATCCAAGGATTCCTGAGGGCTTTCAAGTCCTACAACAGTCTTATGTCTCATAGAATCCAATGATTCCTGAGGGTTTTCAAGTCCTACAACAATCTTATGTCTCATAGAATCCAATGGTTCCTGAGGGTTTTCAAGTCTAACAATTTTCGATGTCCATGAATCAAACACCATAACTGCCATGTTCTTTCAGTGGTGAGCACAATCAGCAACAAAACCACCCGGTATTTCTTGGGTCTTCTCCTTCATTTCAAGGGTCTGCTCCATCTCTCTCTGATGAACAAGGCAAATACAGCTCTTTGGTACCCATCCGATTCCTTCTCCACCTGTAGAGATACAAGCAAACCCTCTTCCCCAAGCAGTTAACCTATCTGGTCCCTTCCATTCGCCACTTTCTGGGTCTCTCCACATCACCTGGTGATTATCTAAAGATAGTGGAGCCGCTCGCACTGGACATTGCCCTTCCAGTGGGTTATAAAACCTTTCTGTCGGAGCCAGTGCATCTTTGTAAAAATCAAGAAGTTAATTGTATAAAGGGTTAGATTTAGAAGTTCTCTAGAGTTACCTGTGGCTACCTACCCCTTTCTTTTGTTTTTGGAGGAGTGTCTTAATGTCTCTGTTTCTCCTCTCTACTATTATCTCTCATTGAGGATGAAAGGGTATGCCAGTGGTGTGTAAAATGTTATACTGTGTACAAAAGTGTGCAAAATGTTTAGAAGCATATGCAGGACCATTCTCTGTTTTTATTGCTTGTGGCACACCCATAATTGCAAATACTTGTATGAGGAATTCAGTGACCACTGGGGCTGTCTCTTTTGTTGCTGGTATTGCAAAAGTGAATGCTGAAAAGGTGTCTACCACAACATGGATAAAAGACAAGCAACCAAAAGATTTATAATGGGTAACATCCATTTGCCAAATTTCATTGAGCCCTCAAACCACAAGGGTTCTTCTTTGGAGGCAGTGTAGGAGCGTGGAAAGGAAGGCAAAATGTACAGGGCTTTTGCTATGCTCCTAGCTTCCTTTCTTGTTATTCCAAATTGTAAATGTAAAGCTCAAGCAGCCTGATGATATTTAGAATGAGATTCCTGGGCTTCTTGGAATAAAGGAGTATTGACCAAAAGTATTGACCAACATAGTTAGAAGGCTATCTGCCTTTGAATTACCATCAAAAATAGGAACTGGAAGTCCACTATGAGAGTGGACATGCAAGATATAAATCTTACCTGGATGCTTTCTCACTTGCTCTTGAAGTTTCTTAAAGACTTGATATATATTAGAGGCTACAAATTTTATTTGGGCTGTGGCAATTCTTTGTACCACACCTATTGAATAGGCTGAATCAGATATTATATTTATATTTCCTGGATAATAAGTAAGAGCTAGAATGATTGCATACAATTCATTCTGCTGAGTGGCTGAAAAGGAGTTCTGACTACTCTATAGTTAAGTCACAAGAGTATACAGCATAAATATTATGATTGGATGCATCTGTAAAGATAGTTGGTTTTTTAAGAGGAACTTTAGAAACTATTTCAAGAATCCATCACCAGTTATGTAATGGTCTGGTTATCTTTAATGGAGACCTGTGTGTAAAATTTGGAGCCATGGCTAATAAAATTTGCCACTCTGAATGATCTCACAACACACATTGATTTGTGTATTAGTATAAAAGTTGTATATCTTGTCAAGTCTTATACCAGATAATTGTACTGCTTGCTTAATGGCCTTTAATAAAATTCTAGCCACAAGCACTGGGTAAGCAGTAAGGCTTTGTTCTGGTTGTGCCAGGAAGGTTCACCCACTTGGTGAAGGACTGCTGTGGGTGCCTCTTGTGTGGCAAAAACTGATATCTCTAAGGGTTTCTGAGTGACTCTTTCAACCACATTGGATAAAGCCAGTTCAACTTCTCTGAAACTCTCTTGAGCTTCTTTTGTAAACTGGTGTGGTGAGTTTAATGCACTGTCTCCCCTTAAAATGTCATATAACGTTTTCAACTGATAGGTAGTCAAGCCTAACACTGGTGACATCCATTGGATATCTCCTATCAAACTTTGAAAGTCATTTAAGGTGTTTATCTTCTCTGTTCTTAAGGATAGTTTTTGTACTATAAGCACCTTAGGGTATACTTTATATCCTAAAGATTGAAAAGGAGCATGTCTTTGAATTTTTTCTGGAGCTATGTGAAATTTGTAGTTCCTAAGTGTTTCTATGGTCTTTTGTAGACATGCTTCTAACATTTGTTCCTCAGGTGCACATCCCAATATATCATCCATGTAATGTATTAACATTAGTTTTAGAAATGCTTTTCTTACTAGAGTAAGAGTAGCAGCAACACACATTTGACACATAATAGGGTTGTTTTTCATTCCCTGTGGCAAAACTGTCCATTCATATCTTTTATAAGGTTCAGCTAAGTTGGTGCTGGGTACTGAAAAGGCAAATCTTTTCATATCCTCCTTATCTAGAGGGATAGAATAGAAACAATCCTTAATCGTCTGTAACCCAAAGAGGCCATTCTCTAGGCAACTGAGTAGGAGATGGAAGTCCAGGTTGAAGAGTTCCCATAGTTTCCATCTGTTCATTTACCTTTCTTAAATCAGTCAACATCCTCCATTTTCCAGATTTCTTTCTTACAACAAATACCAGGAAATTCCAAGGACTTAGAGAAGCTTGTAAGTGTCAAGTGTCCTTGGTCAAGTTGCTCCTGTATTATATCTAATAAGGCCTGACTTTTATTGGTACCTAAGGGCCACTGTTCTATCCACACTGGTGTATCAGTTTTCCATTGGATAAGAACAGGTGAAAATGTTGGCAGGCCTTCAACAGCAACCCTGCCTAAAAAACCAAAGTACTCATTTTTAACCGTAATTGTTGTAAAACGTTTCTTCCCCACAGATTGATGGGAATTTTTTTAACTATAAAAGGAGTGAAAACTCCTGTTTCACCTTCAAAAGTCCATCTCAAAGGGGTAGCACTAATTTCAGCTGCTGTTGATTCTCCTACACCAGGCATGTAGGTGTCTGCTTTAATCTTTGGCCAGTGACTGGGCCAGTTGGCACCTCTAATGACTGTATGATCTGCACCTGTGTCTACCAATCCTTCCAATGGTAGGGCATTTATATAGATCGTGAGCATAGGTTGGTCAGCTGTCACAGCTACTGTGCAGTACATTCCTGGATTTTGTGGCTTGGAGTCAGAATCTGGGCGACTATTACCAGATTGCTTATTAGAAGTCTGTATCAGTAAACCTGATGCTACTACTTCTCCTGTGTGATAAGTCACACATTGTCTACTTGTATCAGTGACTGGGATATTATCTACACATTCCCCAGTTTTCCACATCGGTGTGGGGATGGATACTGTTTTGTATGTGCTCTCAGGAGGTGAAATGGTCAAGTCTACTGTGCCTGGAGGCAAGGGATCCATAGGCTGGAGAGGAACAGATTTCACTTCTCCATGGGGTATCTCAGTTGTCCCAGCTGCATACAACTCCATTATCCCCAATTGTAATCCCTTTCTCCCATCAGATGGCTTCCTGGCTGATTGGTCATGTCTGGGTACTGAACTTTTAGGCACTCTCTGTGTGTACCATTGGCTGCCATCATGCCCCAAGTGTTTTTTTTCCTGGGGCTGGGCCCTCATCCTTTTCCCTGAATCAGTCTACATTCTGAGGCCCAATGGAAGCCTCTGTTGCATTTTGGACATGGGGTATTAGGTCTTGTTCTCCCACCTTGTTTTCTCATTCTGTCTCTATGCCAACATTGAGCTTTCAGATGCCCTATTTTACCACACTGAAAGCATTGACAAGTCTCTCTGGAAGTCCCTTGCCAGAAGGGATCCTGTCTTTCCATGTTGGGATCTTGGGAAGTCTGCATCATAGCCTGGTTATAAAGACATTTGTGCCCACTGTGGCACAGCACCTTATGATGTCATCTAAAGGAGCATCTTTGCATAGTCCTAGTATAATTCTTCTACAAGCCTCATTAGCATTTTCTTTAGCAAGTTGCTTTATCAAAATGTCTGTTACTGTATTTTCACCATTAGTTCATGATAGCTATCTGCAAATGTCCCACAAAATCAGCAAAGGGTTCACTTGGCCCTTGTGTTATTTTTGTGAAGGCTTCACCCTTGTCATTTTTATTGTGGAGAAAAGCCCATGCTTTGATATCAGCAGCAGCAATTTGCTCATATGCTGCTATGGAGTAATTAATCTGTACTGAAATGTCTGCATAAGAGCCTACACCTGTTAGTTGGTCACAGGTGATTGCAGTATGACCTCCACTTTTACTGTTTTGTTGGGCTTGTATCCTACAGAGCTCAGTATATTCAGAAAGCCACAACAAGTTTTGTCCAGGTTCTAAGCATACCCTTGCTATTTCCAGTCACTAGGGGATAAGACTTCATAAGACACATTTTGTAATAACATCTTAACATAAAGAGTGCAAGCCTTTTTCAGGTCTTTGAGGATTTCTTTATCAAAAGAACCATATTTTCTACTTTCTTGACCTGAACAGTTAAACTGTTGAATCACAGGAAAAATGTGTGGTTATAGCTCATTTGCATTTTTCCCTTCTGCTGTGACTTTGAGTAGTGCCTTTTGTAATCTACTCAGTTGGATGCTGGGGGGGGAGGTGCTGGTGCTGTCATTGCTCCCCCCCACTACTCCTCCTCCCTCCGTCCCAGGAAGGTGGAGTTGATGGAGGAGAGTCAATTAATTGCTCCTTAGGCAGGATTGAAGCTGCCTGGTGGGATGGAAAGTCACCATACCCTTGAGCCTCAATTAAATCTCCATGCCCTGTGGGGATATGGTCATTAATCTCTTCATTGTCTTCCTCCTTTTCCTCAGGCTTCCTCATCTGGCTATTCCTAGAACTTTTCATTTTTCTATAGGATTTTTTAAGGCCAGCTGTATTATGTTGTATACATAGAATGCTTCAATGGAAATTGAACAAGGACCTCTCTTGTAGTATGCACAGAGCTATTGCCCTATCAATGTCCAATTATCTGGAGAGATTTGCTCTTCCTCTAAGAACCAAAGGGAGGTGTGTTTTAATGTACCCCAAAGTCTAGCTATCTCTTCCCAAGTTATGATTAACCCTTTTCCTTCAATCAACTTAAGCATGCTTTCTATAGCGCCACTTGGGGCAGAGATGGGGGTGGCGATGGAGGAAAATCTTTCCTAACATCTGTCCCATTTCAGCCAGAAAAGGTTACTAGTTTAGCCCTTAACAAAGTGAGTTCCCTGTTTGTCTATTAAAATACTCATCTAATTTCTCAGTCACTGGAGACTTCTACAGTGAAAGTAGGATCCTGGATTCCCATGTTGGGCACCAAATGTGATAACTGCATATTTTAAAATCAGCCGGAGTCAGGAATTCAGGTTAAGGGAAACTCCTCAATTTTTATTCTTTGCGGAGGTGAAGAGGGAGGGCAGTAGGAAGTGAGAGCAGTCGCTACACAAACCTGACCAGCAGTCTCTCTGCCTCTCTCTCTCCACCCATCAAAATTGTCTCTATGTCATTTCCTATACAACACATCAAAACTTGCACAGAGAGTGGGTGGGGCCATTCTTTCTCCAAGCATATATTAATATGTCCATCGTATCGTCCAATTGCTATTTAGCCTCATGTGCTTAGGACCTCAGTGCATCAACTCTAACTTCAGCCCATTAAATAGTTCCATAGACTAGACTACTGGTCTTGAAGTCAAGAAGATTAGTTCACATTCTAACACTGACATTAAAGAGCAATATGGCCACAAGTTGGGGATTTAATCAGTTCAATTTTTATCCACTTATTAACAATAATTTAATTTACAAAATTTATAAGATATAAAAATAATTTAACTTAATAAAATATTTGGCACTGGGGATTTAAGGGGGGAAATCAAGTAACCCCTGCCCTCAAGGAGCCTACATTCTATTAGGGGATATAATTTGTAAATGAATATTAAGTATATAAATAGATAGATATACATGCATATGCACATATATGTATGTGTGTGTGTGTGTGTGTGTGTGTGGTGTTCTCTTCTTTTATATAATATGATCATTCTCTGGGAGCAGGTTTCTTGGGCAGGGTTTCTGGAGGCTGCCTTAGTTTCAGTTCAATGTAATAATTACTTCAAATGCAGCCAGCTGATAAAATTCAAACATTTATTTTCTCCTTCCAAGTCTTATTTCTTTCCTTGGGCCAGTTAGATTTCTTAGGGGCTTCAGCCTGGTTAGCTTTCTTAAAGGCCTCTCTCCCTTCTTGGTTCCAAGAGCTCTTACAGCTTCTCTTTTGGCTCTTCCAGCTTCTGCCTCTAGCTCAACTCCAGCTCAATCTCCTCCACTGACTGACTGACTTACTAAAGGTCTAAGAGCTTCTTATATATGATCTTTTAAAGGTGTGAACCCAAAGGTTGACTCCTCCTCTGAGAGTGGGATTATGGGAGGTGTGAATTCACAAAGTTACAAAGTTTTGTGTATCTCCCATACTTGTGAACTCCAATGTGTGAATTCTTAAAGGTGTAAACTCAAGCATTGTTTCTACTAATTCCAGTGAATTATCACTAGGATTCTAACATGTATATATGTAAAGTAATAAAAAGTCATTTCATTTTATAAGGGAGAGTGCTAATGACTTGGGAGATCAGAAGAGACCTCAGGAAGAAGGTAACCTCTGAGCTGCACTTTGAAAGGAAGCTAGGTATTCAGCAAAGGTAGAGGTAAGGAGGAGTAAAGCTGAAATATGCAGGACTATGTTTGCAAAAACACAGATATGGAAGCTAGAATGGGCTTTATGGGCAATAAGTAATAGGCTACTTTGACTGCAATGCAAATGACTAGTTTAACTCAAAAAAGTTAAATGAAATAATATTAACAAAGTAAATGGGGACCAGACTGTAGGAGGATTTTAACTTCCAGGTTAAGAAAATCTTGTATTTTTTATTCTTAGAAGCAATAAGGAATACCCAGTGATTTTTGAGTATGGGAGTGACATAGTCAGATTTGTATTTTTCAAATAATCAATTTGGTGACCATGATTAGAATGAATTGAAGGGGAGAAAGACTAAAATTAAGAAGACCAATTGGAAGACTATTATAATAGGAGGTAATGAAAGCTTGCTTAAACTTTAGAGTTTAGAAGGAGCTCCCCCCACTGAAGAAAAAGATTATTCTTTTGAATTTTTTAGATCACTGTAATTGAGGGTATTGGGATCTATTTCTGGTGAGCAGACTTGATACTCCATCAAAGAGTATTAGTACTTGATTACTCAGTAAGGATGTCAAGGAATATCTAAACAAAGAATGATTCAAATTTTTGGTCCTCAGAGACTAAATAGGCATTGCTGATTTGAGACCTACAGATCAGCTAAACACCAAGCTGCTTAGTGTCCTATACTTAGAAGACTTCTTTGAAGTATTAACCTTTGAAAATTAATGGTGGTATCTCCAGTCAGCAGTCATTTGAAAAAAAGTTACCCAGCAGATTTAAATGAGGCTGAACTTTTAATGAATAAGTACTCAAATTCAGAAACTTTTTTTTTTTTTTTAAATCAATCCCTTTCTTTGCAAAGGGCATGACAGGACCTCAACAGAAGGAGACTGCTAAGGAAAGTGACATTTTAGGAATTTGGGAGAAGTCATTTTTGAAAGAGCAATTTTCTGACAGAGCTCCCTGGAAGGATTGCCCACAATCATTGGCAGTACAAATATAAGTATGCGGGGGAAGGGTGTGCTTGGAAATCATGCTGACAGAACTATTGGCTACCCATTCTTTTTACTGCTGAATCACTGAATTTCTGTGTTGAAAAGATATTTTAATGTAGCACCATGCTCACAGTGCTGTTGTGAGACTCAAAAGCATGTACCATGCTTTGTGAAATTTAAACAGCTTTATAAAATCAGGCATTATTATTCCAAAACAAGAGTTTACCTAGGACTGCCATATTTGAATTGGAATTCCATTTACCATGTACTCCAAAGTGGTCAAAACATGTTTGCTTGGAAGCATCCTGTGAATGGAAGGGAGGTGTTCCTACCTCCTGAAGCATCTCATTCCACTTAGCAATAGGTTAAATTTTTAGTAAGTTTTTACTTAACCTTTCAGCCTCTGTTTATCACTTTGCAACTTCCATGTTCTGTCCCCAATTCAAGATTCTGGGGCAAAGGAGAACAGATCTAATCCTCTATATTGCCTCTGCTGAATCTTCTCCTTTTCTGCTAAAACATTTCCTTTTCTTTAATCAATCTTTGTTATATTTTGAGGTCATTCACCATCCTTTTGTTCTTAATGCATTCTTCAGATTATCTATTTCCTTCCTAAAATATATATTTTTCTTAGAATTTAACACAATGTTCCAGATGTGGTCACACCAGGGTAAAATATTCTTGATTATTATCTTCCTAAGGCTGAACTCTTAGCCTCTAATGCTATGACCTTCAGTTGCATCAGCTCTTTTGACTGCCAAATCACTCTGTGGTTAACTTGCATTGGATTTGTAATACTATTCTTTCTCAGATACACTACTATGTTACCATAGTTCTTTTATCTGTACTTTGGATGTTGACTATTTTGAACCTAAGGATGAGAAATTATTTCATCTTTAATTTCATTTCACTGGATTCTGCTCAGCATACTACTACCCTGTTAGGATCCTTTACAACCTGAACTTTTTCATATGGTGTTAAATATCCACTTTAGGTTTCTGTCATTTGTAGTTTTGATAAACATGCCCCTCTGTGCCTTTATATAAAACCACATTAATATATATATATGCATATGTAAATATATATATATTCTCTCTCTCTCTCTCTCTCTCTCTCTCTCTATATATATATATATATATATATATATATATAAAAGCAAGGGGCCAGACAGAAAATTCTGGAGCATGCCATTAGCGAGACCTGCTTCCAAGCTGATATGGATTGATTTATGATGTCTTTGGTCCGACCTTTCAACCAGTTGAATCTACCTTATTGTATATTATTTATTAAATAATATAATATATTACCACAATATATTATTGTGTCACTCACATAGTTTAATTTTTTCTACAATGATAGTATGCAAAATTTAACAAAATCTTTGCTAGGATCTAAGTAAATTTTATCTTCAACATCCTCTTGATTTGGGGGAAGAATGTGTGTTAAATAAAGCTATTAAAGAAGGACAGAAAGTTATTTTGGGTAACCTATTCTCAATGAAGCCATACTGGTTAAGAGTTGAGAATTGGGAACCAGTGATCCTGGGTTCAAATTCCAGTTTTACCACTTAAGGACTATAAGGCCTTAAGAGAATTTTGTAACTCTCTGGGGCTTTAGTTCATCCTCATCTCTCAAATAATTAGAATAAATGAGCTGAAAGAACCTTTTCAAGATTATATCTATGATCCCATGTTCTAGTGATTAAGTTCTTCTTCCTTTTCTAGGTGTTCACTAAGCCTCCCTTCAATAACATATTTTGGAATTTTCTTAAGAGTCAAAGTCAATTTCATTATCATAATTTGAAAGATTTTTTTTTTCAAATTGGGACATTTCTTTTCTCTCAGTTTTGGCACACCCTCTCCCATGCTTCATAATCATTCACTGATCACTGACAGTAGTTTGGCAATCACATCTGCCAATATATAAGGCAGTACATTTTGAATTATTACAGGAACATGAGAGGAAAAATGGAGTCCCTGTCCCCAGTGAGTTTTAAAGTTTGGAGGAGAAGGAAATATATTGTGAGGAGTCAATAACAAGGCAAATTGATACCAACTTTCAAAATACTTAATATAAGGAGGATTAAAATGCTTCTAGTTTACTAGTTGAGAGTCTGTGAGTTCCATCTCTTCAAATACTGCAATGAGGTTCTTTGGTATTGGAAAATTAGTGTGTTATAGTAGAGAAAAACTGGTCTTGAAGTCAGAAGGCTTAAGTTCAAATTCTGATTTATAGACTTACTAGTGTATAAGTGGTGGCTCTGGGCAAGACACTAAGTTCCTTGTTTTTTTATTGGCAAAATGGGAGTTCTAGCTACTTCATAAGTTTGTTAGGAGGAAAGTGTTTTGTAAACTTAAAGTGCTTTATAAATGAGAATTGTTAATTATCTTCATGCTATAGATAATGACTATGAAAATGAAAATTTACCTTAAACTCTCTTTTGTAAAGAAAAAAATAATATGAAAAGATAGGTGTGCCCTCTAAGTGCTAAAGGAGTGAAATAAACTAGGGGTGTTGTGGAAATTCAGAGGAGGGAGATCAGAGAGAGGCAAACATGCAGATAATAGATGTTCCTTAGTGACTACCAAACTTATCCCACTGTCCTTTTGTCCCAGGGTGGCATATTATGAATGTATTTACTTGTGGGTCCAGAAGAAAGCACAAAGAGAAAAAAAATACATGGTGCTTCATATCAATTACTGTCTTCATTGAGAACTTGTTAAATGTTTCTTCCTGTGTTGCCTCCTATCGTGAGATATGGGAATGAGGCATAAAAAAGGAACATATTCTGGCTAGAAATAAAGCATACCTTTACAAAGCACATTCTCTTTTTGTTTTTTGCATAAATTTATTAATTTTTAATACACATTGCTTCATGAAACATGTTGGGAGAGAAAAATCAGAGCAAAAGGGAAAAACCATAGGAAAGAGAAAAAAAGAAAAAAAAAGAAGTGAACACAGCAAGTGTTAATTTACATTCAGTCTTCTTAGTTCTTTTTCTGGATGCAAATGGCATTTTCTGTCTAAAGTCCAAAAGTATTGCTTTGCACCACTGAATCACTGAGAAGAACCAACTCTTTCATAGTTGATCATTGCAAATTATTGCTATTATTGTATACAATGTATTCCTGGATCTACTTATTTTTCTCAGCTGTAAATCTTTCCAGGCTTTTAAAAAATCAGCTTGTTCATAAATTTTTTTTTTTTAGAACTCTCCAATACATTATTTAGAAGCTGCCAGATCCTTGGTAATCCTGACTTTTGCTCCTTGATATTTGAATTATTTTTGTCTGACAGCTTGCAGTACTTTTTCTTTGAGATTGTAGTTCTGGAATTTCATAATAATGTTCCTTGGGTTTTTCCTCGTGGGATCTGTTTCCAAAGATGATCAATGGATTCTTTCAATCAATATTTCCTTCTCTGTTTCTAGTATATTGGGGCAATTTTCCTTAATAATTTTTTGAAGAATGATTTCCAGGCTCTTTTTTTTCCATCATGGCCTTTGGGTAGGCCAATAATTTAAAAATTGTCTCTTTTGGATCCATTTTCCAATTCAGCTGTTTTTTTTTCCAATGAGGTATTTCACATTTTCTTCCATTTTTCATTCTTTTTAGTTTGTTTGACTGATTCTTGCTGTCTCACAGAGTCATTAGCTTCCATTTGCCCCATTCTAGATTTTAATATGTTATTTTCTTCAGTTAGCTTTTGTATCTCTTTTTCCATTTGGTTAATTGTTTTTGAGGCATTGTTTTCTTCAGACAATTTTTTTGCCCTTCCTTTTCCAAACTGTTGACTCTCACACACATTTCTCATTTCCTTTCTCATTTTTTTCTTCTACTTCTCTTATTTGCCTTGTTAATGTCTTTTATGAGCATTTCCAAGAAGCCTCTTTGTGCTTGACACCAATTTATATGACTGAGATTTCTTTTGTGGACATTTTGTCCTCATCTGACTTGGTGTTTTGGTGTGCCCTGTGACCACACAATACCTTTCTATGGTCAAGGTTCTTTCCTTTTTTTTTTTTTTTTTTTTTTGTTGTTGTTCATTTTCTTTCCTTTTCTTTTGGTATTTCTTTACTTTTTTACTTTTATGGTTGAGCTCTGTTTCTGGAGTAAAGGGAGTGCTGTCCCAAACTTCTTGTGCAGCTCTGAGCCTTGGCTTTGAGCACTGGGGTTTGCAAGGGGTAGCTGTGCTTGCTCTTTTCAGGAAATGTCTGATTTTTCAGAGTTTGCTTTCTGAGCTGGGACTAGAAGCTGCCCACTGATTTGCTTCTGAGCCAGGAACTGAAGGTCTTAGTTGCTGATTTGCTGTGATTAAGACCCTCTCATTGGCTTTCCCTAAATCTATCAGACCTGGGCTGATACTTTTTTCACCCCAGTGATACTGACCTTGAAGTTTTTCTATCTTGGGGATTTTTTCTTAGGGAGTTGTTTAATTGCCTGTTCTATTTCTTTTTCTGAAATGGGACTATTCAAGCAATTTACTTCTTCCTCTGTTAGTCTGGGAAGTCTGTATTTTTGGAGGTAGTCATCCATTTCACTTAGGTTATCAAATTTATTGGCATAAAGTTGAGCAAAATAATTCCTTATTATTTCTCTAATTTCCTCTTCATTGGTGGAAAGTTCTCCCTTTTCATTTTTAAGACTACTAATTTCATTTTCCTCCCTCCTTTTTCTAATCAGATTTACCAAAGGCTTATCTATTTTATTGGTTTTTTCATAGAACCAACTCTTAGTTTTATTAATTAGTTCAATAGTTTTTTTACTTTCAATATTTTTAATTTCTCCTTTTAATTTTAGAATTTCCAATTTAGTATTTGATTGGGGGTTTTTAATCCCCAGGACCAGATGGATTTACATGTGAATTTTACCAAACATTTAAAGAACAATTGGCCCCAATGCTATATAAATTATTTGATAAAATAGGGAATGAAGGAGTCCTACCAAATTCCTTCTATGACACAGACATGGTACTGATACCTAAACCAGGTAGGCTGAAAACAGAGAAAGAAAATTATAGACCAATCTCCCTAATGAATATTGATGCTAAAATCTTAAATAAGATATTAGCAAAAAGACTACAGAAAATCATCTCCAAGATAATACACTATGACCAAGTAGGATTTATACCAGGAATGCAGGGCTGGTTCAATATTAGGAAAACTATCAATATAATTGGCCATGTTAATAACCAAATTAACAAAAACCATATGATCATCTCAATAGATGCAGAAAAAACATTTGATAAAATCCAACATCCATTCCTATTAAAAACACTTGAGAGTATAGGAATAAATGGACTTTTCCTTAAAATAATCAGCAGCATCTATTTAAAACCATCAGTAAGCATCATATGTAATGGAGACAAACTGCAACCATTCCCAATAAGATCTGGAGTGAAACAAGGTTGCCCACTATCACCGTTACTATTTAATATTGTATTAGAAACGCTAGCTATAGCAATAAGAGCTGAGAAAGAGATTAAAGGAATAAGAATAAGGCAATGAGGAAGCCAAATTATCACTCTTTGCCGATGACATGATGGTATACTTAGAGAACCCCAGAGATTCTGCTAAAAAGTTATTAGAAATAATCCACAACTTTAGCAAAGTTGCTGGTTATAAAATAAACCCACATAAGTCATCAGCATTCTTATATATCACTAACAAAATCCAACAGTCAGAGTTACAAAGAGAAATTCCATTTAAAGTAACTACTGATAATATAAAATATTTAGGAATCTATCTGCCAAGGGAAATTCAGAAACTTTATGAGCAAAATTACAGACCACTTTTCACACAAATTAAGTCTGATCTAACCAATTGGAAAAATATTAAATGCTCTTGGATAGGGCGAGCAAATATAATAAAGATGACAATATTACCTAAACTAATCTAATCTATTTATTTAGCGCTATACCAATCAGACTCCCAAAAACTATTTTAATGACCTAGAAAAATAACAACAAAGTTCATATGGAAAAACAAAAGGTCAAGAATTTCAAGGAATTAATGAAAAAAATCAAATGATGGTGGCTTAGCTGTACCAGATCTAAAATTATATTATAGAGCAGCAGTTACCAAAACTATTTGGTATTGGCTAAGGAATAGATTAGTTGATCAGTGGAATAGATTAGGTTCAAGGGATAAAACAGTCAACAAATATAGCAACCTAGTCTTTGACAAACCCAAAGATCCCAGCTTTTGGGATAAGAACTTACTGTTTGATAAAAATTGCTGGGAAAATTGGAAACTAATATGGCAAAAACTAGGCATTGATCCATACTTAACACCGTACACCAAGATAAGGTCAAAATGGGTTCATGACCTAGGCATAAAGAATGAAATTATTAATAAATTAGCGGAACATAGGATAGTTTACCTCTCAGACCTGTGGAAGGGGAAGGTCTTTATGACCAAAGCAGAACTAGAGATCATTACTGATCACAAAATAGAAAATTTCGATTATACCAAACTGAAAAGTTTTTGTACAAACAAAACTAATGCAGACAAGATTAGAAGGGAAGCAATAAACAGGGAAAATATTTTTACAGTCAAAGGTTCTGATAAAGGCCTCATTTCCAAAATATATAGAGAATTAACTCTAATTTATAAAAAATCAAGCCATTCTCCAATTGAAAAATGGTCAAAGGATATGAACAGACAATTCTCAGATGAAGAAATTGAAACTATTTCTAGTCATATGAAAAAGATGCTCCAAGTCATTATTAATCAGAGAAATGCAAATTAAGACAACTCTAAGATACCACTACACACCTGTCAGATTGAGCTAAGATGACAGGAAAAATAATGATGATTGTTGGAGGGATGTGGGAAAACTGGGACATTGATTCATTGTTGGTGGAGTTGTGAACGAATCCAACCATTTTGGAGAGTAGTTTGGATCTATGCTCAAAAAGTTATCAAACTGTGCATACCCTTTGATCCAGCAGTGTTACTACTGGGATTATATCCCAAAGAGATTATAAAGAAGGGAAGGACCTGTATGTGCTCGAATGTTTGTGGCAGCCCTTTTGTAGTGGCTAGAAACTGGAAACTGAATGGATGTCCATCAGTTGGAGAATGGCTGAATAAATTGTGGTATATGAAAATTATGGAATATTACTGTTCTGTAAGAAATGACCAACAGGATGATTTCAGAAAGGCCTGGAGAGACTTACACGAACTGATGCTGAGTGAAATGAGCAGGACCAGGAGATCATTATATACTTCTACAACAATACTAGATGATGACCAGTTCTGATGGATCAGGCCATCCTCAGCAACGAGATCAACCAAATCATTTCTAATGGAGCAGTAATGAACTGAACTAGCTATACCCAGAGAAAAGAACTCTGGGAGATGACTAAAACCATTACATTGAATTCCCAATCCCTATATTTATGCACACCTGCATTTTTGATTTCCTTCACAAGCTAATTGTACAATAATTCAGAGTCTGATTCTTTTGTACAGTAAAATAATGTTTGGTCATGTATACTTATTGTGTATCTAAGTTATATTTTAATATATTTTAACATCTACTGGTCATCCTGACATTTAGGGAGGGGTGGGGGTAAGAGGTGAAAAATTGGAACAAGAGGTTTGCAATTGTTAATGCTGTAAAGTTACCCATGTATATATCCTGTAAATAAAAGGCTATTAAAAAAAAAAAAAAAAAAAGTTTTTCTATCTTGAGCTGGAGAGTGCTTTCATTCCATCAAATTCTGTTCAGAGGCTTGGTTTCATGTGGTTTTTGAGTGAGAGTTTGAGTAGCTTCCTGGCTTAACTCCACCATCTTGGCTCTACCTCTGGAAGTTAGAGCACTCTTGAATGCTATGATAAGGACCACATAAACTAACTCCAAGTGGAACAGGTATTCAGACAGAGGAAAGTTCATTGTGATACAAAGTAATAAATAATTTCATGGAAGAGAAAAAAAAATTTGGTTACTCTTTCAAACAGAAGGAATATTTGGAAAGGCAAAGGTTGAAAGGAAAATATTCTAGGTAGATAGACAACATGAGCAAAAACTGGAGTTGATCTATTTGAGGTAGAATAGGAAATTAAATTGACAAGTTACTTTATTTCCAGGTTATAGAAGAGCTTAGAATCTAGGCAAAATATTTTTTCTAACAGAATAGCACTGCATTTTAAAATCCAATTTTAAATCTTGACTTTTTTTTTACACTCATCAGTTGTGTGATCTTGGGTAAATAATATTTTTCTTAGCCTCAATTTCCATATTGGTATCATGGGGATAATAATACTTACAATTACTTTATCAGATAGTGTAGAACAAAATGTGAGACAATAGCTATCAGGTACTTTGTAACAATGAAGTAACTGTTCCTCTCTAAGAACAACTCTCTTAGATTGTAGTTAAAGAAAAAGTAGTCATTCTGTGTTGACAAAGGGAATTTCCCAGATGAAGAAATAACAGTTTCAACCTTCCCTTCAACAACAAAACAAAATATAAAGCAAGGTAAACAAAGTTGATAATGCAATGTACAAAGATAAACTTTGATAATGATGAAATGGGGAGCTATTATGGGTTCTTGAGAAATTGCCTAATAAATAGGGCATTTCAATGCCTCTAGAAATAAACAGATTATATATTAGAGCAGGAGCTATTGGCAGATGTGAACTTTTAATGGAAAATTCTCTCATGTCCCCCTTGGCTGTTGATGAAGGACTTAATGATTTTCATGTCCTCTATCCATCTTTCCTGAGGGTTGGTAGCCATTTACTTGATTGTAGGAAGCTAGGGTTAGTTTGAAGAGCATAATGAGAGTTTACAAAAGGAATCCTATTAGAATGTATATCCCTTGTGTCTCACATGGCAAAAGAGCACTAAGTAAGAGTCATTATTTAAACTTAAGTGAATTAAAAGCAACCATTTGTTTTGTTGAATAGCTTGATACTAGTACCACTGAGAATCTAACTCTGAATTCTCTTTTGTTTCTTGGGATATGAAGCTTTCTGCCTATCAGCATTCTTTAGCACAAGTCCTTTCATTGAGAAGCACCTATTAACCTATCTCTTTATTGCTAGAATATTTCCCAAATCCTGTCTGAATTTTACTATTTTTTTTAAATTTAAATTTTTTTTGTCTTCTAATGTTTTTGGAGTGGTGCAGGTTGATGAACTATATTCTGAGATAAATTCACTCTTCTAGTCAGGCACAATATCAGATCTTAAATATGTTATCTATGGGAAATAATAGAGTTTTGACACCAGAACCCTTCCCACACATTTTATTCTTTATCTTTCTTCATTCATGAAAACTGCCAGAGAAGGCATAACCCAAGCCCAGTTGGGAGTGTCAGACTGGAAAATAGGGACGCATGTCAATTCCATTTGGCTTACCCATCAGCATGTCAGGGTTTGTGAGTTTCCAATGAACTGAAACTACCTGATTTGTTTTACTAGTGAATGAATCCCATACTTCCAACTGTGCCAACAAGATGTCTCAGTTTAGTGATGGAATGAATCTGATTGCCTAGAGATTATACAAGAAAAATTCAGGCCCAAACCTATGCATTTTAGTAGTGGGATCAAAATCATTTGGATTATGGTCTCACTTCTCATGTAGCTTCAGGATAAGGGAGGGCTAGTAGCACTCTGTGGACAAAAAAGATTAGAATCAGAATAAGCACCATTTTGGAGGTAGATATGTGAATGAACAGACATTTCAAGGAGGATTATAAATAACAGATTATGATAGGAAGCAGTATAACATAATAGAAAGAGAGCTTAATAGGAGTATGACTTCTAAAAAAAAACTTACTTTAATTTATCTGAGCCATGGTTTTCTCAATTGTAAAAGGAGATGAGCATACTAAATAAGGAGGCAGAAGTTTGAAACTGTCAAAAATTACATAAATGAGAATAGAATAATATGCTTATTTATTTAGTATCTATTATATGTCAGATGCTGTGTTGAGAGATACAATATTATTTTGTTCTTCACAACCCTGGGAGGTAGATACTATTATTATTTTCATTTCACACTTGAGGAAACTGAAGCAAACAGTGACTTGCTTAGAGTCATATAGCTAGTAACTGTCTGAGGTCATTTTTAAACTCAAGTTTTCTTGACTCCTAGCTCAATAGTCTGTCTACTGGACCAGCTAATCGCTGTCAGAAGGGAAGGTTACTATCATGCATTTTGATAATATATAGAATATATATATTGATAACATATATATATATATATAACATATAGAATATATACAAATATATACATTGATAATATATAGAAATGATTAGTCTTAGTAATAACTGACATTTATATAATGCCCCTGGCACAAATTGGCCCATATATATAACCTTTGGCAAATAGCTTAATTTCTCAATGTTTCAGGCAGTGATCTAAAACTGTAAGACAGAGTGGGTGTGCATCTGCCTTAATAGAAAGAGTCATCTCATTGCAAATTCCTAAACCAGAAACATCACAGGTCAAATTGTGTAAGTATATATAAACATGCACATATGTATATGTATGTGTATCTATGTATGTGTGTGTATATCTATCTGTCTGTCTATCTATCTATCTCTCTATCTAAAATCTCATTTTGTTTTTAACAGTATTGCTGTGAGGTAGGTGTTAGTAGTACTCCTACTTTATAAATGATGAAACTGAGGCTCAATTAATTTAGGAGATTGGACCAGAGTTGTGTGGATATGAGATTCCTGACTTCAAATCAAGTGTTCTACTCACTGTGACACACTACTTTTCCACAAACTTTCCATAGAAGTTTTATTCAAGGTCGTTCTTTCTCTGATTTTTTTTTTTTTATTAAAGAATGCTGTGGATACCAATGCAATTCTCAGTTAATTGTATTAGCCTTCACTTGCTGTATGACTTGCAATATCTCCTTGTCTATTATTAAACTAGAAGGGTGTAATGGGCTGAAACTGAGCAGATGCACTGAGGTTTGGACAAGCAAGCACTTAAGGCTAATTACCAATTGGACAATACTCTATTAGCATTTGCTTGGAAAATGGCCCACCCCATCATTCTGTGATGGCTTGATCTGTTGACCTATAGATAAATTTGGAGGAGGGATTATAGGGTGGAGTGAGAAAGCCAGAGTGACTCCTGGCCAAATTCTTGTTGTCATTCCTCTCATGTCCACAAAGGATAAAGATCAAGGACTTTTGCTTTTCCTTACTTCAGCTGATTCTAAATTATCCAGGGTGCTAATGTGGTCATCACATTTGGCGCCCAAATGTGGGACCAAGGACCCTACTTTCACTGAAGAAGTCCCTGGTGACCAGGAAATTGGGTATTTTAATAGACAAATAGGGAACTTATTTTGTTAAGGGCTAAATTTGTAACCTTTTCTGACTGAAATGGGGCAGATGTTAGGAAAAGATTCTCCTTCATCCCCAGCCTCACCACCACCACCACCACCACCCTGAAGGGGTGCTACAGAAAGCATGCTTAACTTGCTCAAGGGACAAGGCTTAATTATAACTTGGGAACAGATCGCTAGACTCTTGGGTACATTAGAACACACGTCCCCTTAGGTCTTAGAGGAAGAAGAATTTTTGCCAAATAATTAGAAACTGGTGGGATAACAACTATGTGAATACTATAATGACAAAAGATCCTTGTTCAATTTCCAATGAAGCATTCTATATATACAACATAATATAGTTGGCCTTAAAGAATTCCATAAGTTATAGAAAAAAGAAAAATTCTAAGAACAGCCAGATGAGGAAGTGTGAGGAAAAAGAGGAAGACAAAGAACAGTTTAATGACCATATCACCAGAGGGCATGGGAACTTAAGTGAGGTTCAAGGGTGTGGTGATTTTCCATCTCACCAGGCAACTTCATCCCTGCCTACAGAACAGATAATTGACACAACCCCATCAACTCCACCTTCCAAGATGGAGGGAAGAGGAGTAGTGGGAGGGGCAGTGATGCTACCAGCACCTCCCCCCCCCCCAGCAGCCATCCCCTCCTATGAGTAGATTGCAAAAGGCAGTACTTATGACCAAAGAGGAAGGGAAGGATATAGCTGAGTTAAAACTACAAATATATCCTGTGATTCAACAGTTTAACTCTTCAGGCCAAGGAAGTAGAAGATACACTCCTTTTGATATAGAAATCCTCAAAGACCTGAAAAAGGCTTGCACTCTTTATGGGGCTACATCAGCTTATGTTAAGATGTTATTACAAAATTTGTCTTATGAAGTCTTATCCCCTAGTGACTGGAAATCTATAGCAAGGGTATGCTTAGAACCTGGACAAAACTTGTTGTGGCTTTCTGAATGTAGTGAGCTCTGTAGGATACAAGCCCAACAAAACAGTAAAAGTGTAGGTCATACTGCAATCACCTGTGACCAACTAACAGGTGTAGGCTCTTATGCAGACATTTCAGTACAGATTAATTACTCCATAGCAGCATATGAGCAAATTGCTGCTGCTGATATCAAAGCATGGGCTTTTCTCCACAATAAAAATGACAAGGGTGAAGCCTTCACAAAAATAACACAAGGGCCAAGTGAACCCTTTGCTGATTTTGTGGGACATTTGCAGATAGCTATCATGAACTAATGGTGAAAATACAGTAACAGACATTTTGATAAAGCAACTTGCTAAAGAAAATGCTAATGAGGCTTGTAGAAGAATTATACTAGGACTATGCAAAGATGCTCCTTTAGATGACATCATAAGGTGCTGTGCCACAGTGGGCACAAATGTCTTTTATAACCAGGCTATGATGCAGACTTCCCAAGATCCCAACATGGAAAGACAGGATCCCTTCTGGCAAGGGACTTCCAGAGAGACTTGTCAATGCTTTCAGTGTGGTAAAATAGGGCATCTGAAAGCTCAATGTTGGCATAGAGACAGAATGAGAAAACAAGGTGGGAGAACAAGACCTAATACCCCATGTCCAAAATGCAACAGAGGCTTCCATTGGGCCTCAGAATGTAGACTGATTCAGGGAAAAAGGATGAGGGGCCCAGCCCCAGGAAAAAAAAAAAAAACACTTGGGGCATGATGGCAGCCAATGGTACACACAGAGAGTGCCTAAAAGTTCAGTACCCAGACATGACCAATCAGCCAGGAAGCCATCTGATGGGAGAAAGGGATTACACAATCAATCAGCCAGGAAGCAACCTGATGAGAGAAAGGGATTACAATTGGGGATAATGGAGTTGTATGCAGCTGGGACAACTGAGATACCCCATGGAGAAGTGAAATCTGTTCCTCTCCAGCCTATGGATCCCTTGCCTCCAGGCACAGTAGGCTTGACCATTTCACCTCCTGAGAGCACATACAAAACAGTATCCATCCCCACACCAATGTGGAAAACTGGGGAATGTGTAGATAATATCCCAGTCACTGATACAAGTAGACAATGTGTGACTTATCACCCAGGAGAAGTAGTAGCATCAGGTTTACTGATACAGACTTCTAATAAGCAATCTGGTAATAGTCGCCCAGATTCTGACTCCAAGCCACAAAATCCAGGAATGTACTGCACAGTAGCTGTGACAGCTGACCAACCTATGCTCACGATCTATATAAATGCCCTACCATTGGAAGGATTGGTAGACACAGGTGCAGATCATACAGTCATTAGAGGTGCCAACTGGCCCAGTCACTGGCCAAAGATTAAAGCAGACACCTACATGCCTGGTGTAGGAGAATCAACAGCAGCTGAAATTAGTGCTACCCCTTTGAGATGGACTTTTGAAGGTGAAACAGGAGTTTTCACTCCTTTTATAGTTAAAAAAAATTCCCATCAATCTGTGGGGAAGAAACGTTTTACAACAATTACGGTTAAAAATGAGTACTTTGGTTTTTTAGGCAGGGTTGCTGTTGAAGGCCTGCCAACATTTTCACCTGTTCTTATCCAATGGAAAACTGATACACCAGTGTGGATAGAACAGTGGCCCTTAGGTACCAATAAAAGTCAGGCCTTATTAGATATAATACAGGAGCAACTTGACCAAGGACACTTGACACTTACAAGCTTCTCTAAGTCCTTGGAATTTCCTGGTATTTGTTGTAAGAAAGAAATCTGGAAAATGGAGGATGTTGACTGATTTAAGAAAGGTAAATGAACAGATGGAAACTATGGAACTCTTCAACCTGGACTTCCATCTCCTACTCAGTTGCCTAGAGAATGGCCTCTTTGGGTTACAGACGATTAAGGATTGTTTCTATTCTATCCTCTAGATAAGGAGGATATGAAAAGATTTGCCTTTTCAGTACCACACCAACTTAGCTGAACCTTATAAAAGATATGAATGGACAGTTTTGCCACAGGGAATGAAAAACAACCCTATTATGTGTCAAATGTGTGTTGCTGCTACTCTTACTCTAGTAAGAAAAGCATTTCTAAAACTAATGTTAATACATTACATGGATGATATATTGGGATGTGCACCTGAGGAACAAATGTTAGAAGCATGTCTACAAAAGACCATAGAAACACTTAGGAACTACAAATTTCACATAGCTCCAGAAAAAATTCAAAGACATGCTCCTTTTCAATCTTTAGGATATAAAGTATACCCTAAGGTGCTTATAGTACAAAAACTATCCTTAAGAACAGAGAAGATAAACACCTTAAATGACTTTCAAAGTTTGATAGGAGATATCCAATGGATGTCACCAGTGTTAGGCTTGACTACCTATCAATTGAAAACGTTATATGACATTTTAAGGGGAGACAGTGCATTAAACTCACCACACCAGTTTACAAAAGAAGCTCAAGAGAGTTTCAGAGAAGTTGAACTGGCTTTATCCAATGTGGTTGAAAGAGTCACTCAGAAACCCTTAGAGATATCAGTTTTTGCCACACAAGAGGCACCCACAGCAGTCCTTCACCAAGGAGACAATGTGACAGAGTAGGTGAACCTCCCGGCACAACCAGAACAAAGCCTTACTGCTTACCCAGTGCTTGTGGCTAGAATTTTATTAAAGGCCATTAAGCAAGCAGTACAGTTATCTGGTATAAGACCTGACAAGATATACAACTTTTATGCTAATACACAAATCAATGTGTGCTGTGAGATCATTCCAGAGTGGCAAATTTTATTATCCATGGCTCCAAATTTTACACACAGGTCTCCATTATTGCATATACAGATTATTGCATAACTGGCGATGGATTCTTGAAGAAATAGTTTCTAAAGTTCCTCTTAAAGGACCAACTATCTTTACAGATGCATCCAAACATAATATTTGCTCTGTAAATTCTCGTGACTTAACTATGAAGAGAGTAGTCAGAACTCCTTTTCAGTCCACTCAGCAGAATGAATTATATGTAATCATTCTAGTTCTTACTTATTATCCAGGAGATATCAATATAATATCTGATTCAGCCTATTCAGTAGGCTTGATACAAAGAATTGCCACACCCCAAATAAAATTTGTAGCCTCTAATATATATTAGCTCTTTAAGGAACTTCAAGAGCAAGTGAGAAAGCATTCAGGTAAGATTTATATCTTGCATATCCACTCTCATAGTGGACTTCCAGGTCCTATTTTTGATGGTAATTCAAAGGCAGATAGCCTTCTAACTATGTTGGTTAATACTTCTTCATTCCAAGATGCCCAGGAGTCTCATTCTAAATATCATCAGGCTGCTCGAGCTTCATATTTACAATTTGGAATAACAAGAAAGGAAGCTAGGAGCATAGCAAAAGCCTTTACAGCTTGCCTTCCTTTCCACACTCTGACACTGCCTCCAGGGAAGAACCCTTGTGCTTTGAGATTCAATGAAATTTGGCAAATGGATGTTACCCATTATAAATCTTTTGGTTGCCTGTCTTTTATCCATGTTGTGGTAGACACCTTTTCAGGATTCATTTTTGCAATACTAGCAGCAAAAGAGACAGCCCAAGTGGTCACTGAATTCCTCACACAAGTATTTGCAATTATGGGTGTGCCACAAGCAATAAAAACAGAGAATGGTCCTGCATATACTTCTAAACATTTTGCACACTTTTGTGCACAATATAAGATTTTACACACCACTGGCATATCCTTTAATCCTCAAGGACAGGTGATAGTAGAGAGGAGAAACAGAGACATTAAGATGCTCCTCCAAAAACAAAAGAAAGGGGGAGTCACAGGTAACCCTAGAGACCTTCTAAATCTAGCCTTTTATACTATTAACTTCTTGATTTTTGACAAAGATGCACTGGCTCTAGCAAACAGGTTTTATAACCCACTGGAAGAACAGTGTCCAGTGAGAGCAGCTGCACTACCTTTAGATAATTGCCAGGTGATGTGGAGAGACCCAGAAAGTGGTGAATAGAAGGACCAGGTTAACTGCTTGGGGGAGAGGGTTTGTTTGTATCTCTACAGGTGGAGAAGGAGTCAGATGGGTGCCAATGAACTGTATTTGCCTTTTCCATTAGAGAGAGCCTGAACAGCCCCTTGAAACCAAGGAGAAGACACAGGAAACATTGGCTGGTTCCGTTGCTGACTGTGCCCACCACTGAAAGAGCAAGGCAGTTATGGCATTTGAATCATGGACATCAAAAATTGTTGGACTTCAAAACCCTCAGGAACCATTGGATTTTCTGAGATGTGATAAGAGTGTTGCAGGACTTCAAAATCTGCAGGAATCATTGGATTCCCTAACATATAAAAAGACTGTTGCAAGACTTCAATAACTTGCAGGGATCATTGGATTCTCTGACAGGTGAAGCAATGGACAATGTATTAGTTTTGGACTATTTCTTGGCTGCTGAAGAAGGCATATGTGTGACTTTGTTTATGTATCCTCCTTCTAGCACTTCTGGAAGTCTTTTACAATACCATGTTGATTCATATTGTTTGTTATATCACCACTTGAATATACAATTCATATTTGTCACACCACATTGAGCATGCATTGACAGTGGGGAGAGTTATTACTAATAGCCTGTGTGTTATTGCTATGTACTTGTGTAATATCTCCTATCCTGATGAGTTCAGCCTAGAAACCTGCTAGTAATCCCCACTTCCCTTTGGTGCTTTACATCTCCCTTTCTGAGATGTCAGGGAGGGTGTGATCATCTCCTTTTTAGTGCTTTCACCTCCCTTCCTAAGAAATTGGAGGGGGAGGCATGATCACCTCCCCTTGGGGTCTCTCACCTCCCTGAGAAGTCAGGAATGGCATGACCACCTGTGATCTAAAACAAAAGAAAATGGGAGATGTAACGGTCCGAAACTGAGCAGATGCACTGAGGTTTGGACAAATAAGCACTTAAGGCTAATTACCAATTGGACAATACTCTATTAGCATTTGCTTGGAAAATGGCTTGCCCCACCATTCTGTTCTGGCTCAATCTGTTGACCTATAGATAGATTTGGAGGAGGGATTATATGATGGAGTGAGAAAGCCAGAGTGACTCCTGGCAGAATGTGTGTCACCATTCCTCTCACATCCACAAAGAATAAAGATCAAGGACTTTTGCTTATCCTGACTCCAGCTGATTCTAAAGTATCCAGGTTGCTAACGCAGTCATCACAGAAGGGGAATAGTAGGAAAGATTCTAGATTAGAAGTTAGAAAATTGGTGTGTGAGAGACTCTGTGGTCATTTTTTTTTCCTTTGATCAAATGGATGGTAATGGTAGTAGGAAGGTTGACAAAGTATTCCCTGATGTCTCTTCCAACTTTATATCTCTTCTTCTTTTGGTTGTTTTAGGGACATTTCTTATTTGTAAGCCACTGTTGGTAATATGTTAGAACCTACACTCACCATATGTCACCTACATTTTTATATTGCCTTTGGGAAATGAAGCAATTTTGATTCTTCCAAGATTCTGTGTTCCATGATTCACAGGCATATAATATCAGCCTTTTCAGAATCTATTAACTTGTAATGATTCCCTGAGGCTGACCCCCAGTTTAAAAAAAAAAAAGAAAAAAATCCAAAACAATACAAAGCAGTTTGATGATGAGATAATCTTATTGACAATAGTTTGAAGTTTTCAGAGGAGGGCAGTTCTGTACATATGAAATTGCCTCATAGTGGCTCTTGTCCTGTTATACCTGGCATCTGATCTAGCCATGTTGCCAGGTATTCTGACTCCTTTGGGGGAGGCAAGATGGATCTTCTATGGCTCCCAGAAGCACAGTTTGCTCCAATTGATTTTAAATCTGCCAAAGAAGGAATCCTTATCTTTAGGCAATGTTCATTATGGAAGCCAAAGTGATAATGAAATGCTTCCTGAATAACAAATTCTCATCATCAACTGCTTTATTTGTGAGACCATTATAATAACAATAATCATCCTTTAAATTTCCATATCCTTTACACTTTAAAATGTCCTTTTCACATCCTTAACTTATTTGATCTTCATTACAGTTTTGTGAGGCAGGCAAGACATAGCAGGGCAGGAATTTTTAATCTTCATTTTACAAATGAAGAAATTGAGTCCCAATGAGAGAGGTTAAGTGATTTGAACAGAGTGAGCCATTCAGGACTTTGAAACCTGGTTCCTTGTCAAATTCTCATTCAATTCAATTCAACAAATATTAATTAAATAATTACCATATGCCAGGTATTATGCTAAATTCTAGGAATATGGCGACACAAATGAAGCGGTAATATGTGCAAGGAATGCAAAAAGAAAATAGCCCCTGCCCTTGAGAAGTTTACATTCCACTGGGAAAGATAAACACATACTAGAGTAACTAACCTCAAATAGTATAGAAGTTGATTTTTGGAGGGAAAAAATATTAATAACTTGGATAATCAGAAAAGGTCTCTTGTAGATGCCCCTTAAAATTTGCTTTGAAGGAAGCTATAGCTTATGCAAAGTGGAATTAAGAAAGGAAGTACATTTTAAACTCTTGGGATCAATGTGTAAAGGTTAATAGGGAGGGAAATGAATGTCTTATAATGGGAAGAACAAGTTCAATTTGACAGAAACAGAATGAAGAAGGTGGGATGAATCAAAATAAGACTGGAAAGATAGGCATCATATTTCAGCAGTTTTTCCAATACATCACAATAGAAGAGAAAAATTTGTTTACTCTGAAAGACAAAATTAAATAGGACTTGGTACTTACTTAAAGAAGGGCAATTAAATTCCTTTTTTGAAGGAAGATTTTTATTTTCTTGTTGTTCCAGGTTTTGGAGGACATTATTTTCTCTAGGATTGGGGCTTGGTAGGCTACTTAATATAGTTAAGAGCATTGGACTTGAAGTCCAAAGACATAATTCTAATTCCCATTCTATCAAAGTCTGTGGCTTTGGGTATTTAATCTCTTTGGGTTTCAGCATCTTCATTTGTAAAACGAGCAGATTAATCTTTGTACTTTATACTTCTCAGTGTTGTTGTAAAACAAATAATAAATAGATGCACATATAAAGTATTTGTCATTTTACTATATGCCAAGCATTGTATGAAGTGTTGGGAAATAATACAAGCAAGTTGATGGTCTCTAATCTTTTAATTGTGTGTGAAACACACACATATATAATATTATATATATAATATTTTATTTTTTCCCCAATTACATATTAAAACAATTTCAAAATATTTTTTTAAAAAAACATTTTGAGTTCTAAATTCTATTTCTCTTTTCCTTCCCCCCAAAGTGGTAATCAACCCAAGATAATTTACACATATATAATCATGTAAAATCTTTCCATATTAGCAACTTTGTACAAGAAAACTTGAATTAAAAAAGAATGAAAGAAAGTGAAAAATAGCATGTTTCAGATTGTGTTCAGAATGTATCCGTTCTTTGTCAGGAGGCAGATAGCATGTTTCATCATGAGTCTTTTGGGATTGCCTTGTATTTCTGAGAATAGCTGTCTTTCATAGTTGATTCGCAAAGTGTCGCTGTTACTACGTACAATGTTCTCCTGATTCTGTTCATTTTACTTTGCATCAGTTCATAAAATCTGAAATTTATAAAATCTTGCTGCTTGTCATTTCTTATAGCACAAAAATATTCCATCACAATTACATAACATAACTTCTTTAGTCATTCCCTAATTGATGGTATTGAGGGCATCCCTTTCTTAGTCACCACAAAAAAGATCTGAATAGTTCTTACTTTTAAGAAGCTCAAAGCATAACAATAGAACAAAAGAACAATAGAAGAACAATACAAGAGTTCCGGGGAACTCTGAAAAGGTATACTTGAATCACAGCATGTTGCTTATGGCTGCACATGGTCAATGTGGTGTTGTGAGGTAATCATATTGAAGGATTTAAGGGCTGTGAGAGGGACACCGAGCTCTCTCCATCTCAGTGCTTTCAGACAGAGAAGACTTCAGGCTCCAGACTCCAGAGTCCAGACTTCATCTCTGACCAACCATGTAGCAGCTCTCCTGCCTCCTTCACTTCTCCACCTGAAGATCAAGGACCCTGGCTAATCCTGAGGTCCTCCAGAGAGCTAGCCCAGATATTATAGACAACACTTATAGTGGTACAGAAACTGAAGGGCAAACTAATTGACTTATATTGAAAAGTTCTGCTTTAGTTACTTAAACTTTTCAGCCTCCTTTTGGGGCCTTATGAGGATAAGTGACAAATTTATTAAAGTCTGTGGCCTAGAGGCACATGTTTTATTTCAAATTGCTTTCCATTCTCTCTGTCTCTCTCTCTCTGTCTCTCTATCTGTCTGTCTCTTTCTCTCTCTTTTTCTGCTAAGGCAATTGTAGTTAAGTGACTTGCCCAGAGTAACACAGCTAGGAAGTGTTAAGTGTCTGAGGCCAGATTTGAAATCAGGTCCTCCTCAGTTCAGGGCTGGTGCTCTAAGCACTGCATCACCTAGCTGCCCCTGAGACATATGTCTTTAAGACAAAAAGAGTGTTTTGCATAAGACACTCAGGACCTTTTTACTTTTTTTCTTATTACAGTTTCTCTTTTTCTACTCTCTTTTCTCTCGTTATATTCTTTGCTCTACTGCCAAAGGAATTTTTTCAAAGGATAGATTTGAGCATTTCACTGTCATATATTAATTCATTAAATGTTTATTAGGTACCTTCTATATACAAGGCACTACATATATTACATATAAGGTTCTGTATTAGGTACTGTACTAGCTAGGTGGTAGTGAATAATTGGTGGATAGAGCATTAAGCTTGGAATCAAGAATTCCCATCTTCATGAGATCAAAGCCAGTCTCACATACTTATTAGGTATAAGACCCTAGGCAAGTCACTTGACCCTATTTGCCTCACTTTCCTCATCTGTAAAATGAGTTGGAGAAGGAAATGGCAAATTACTCCAATATCTTTGCCAATAAAAACAAAAAATGGGATCACAGAGATTTAGATACAATGGAAAATAATTGAAAAATAAAAATTAGGCACTGGGGAGACAAAGATCTTCATTACATAGATTGCAGCATTTCTTAACCCCCTTCCTCTCTGAGATTAATATTCTCTCCCTCCTCTAATTGTCTAATTATTTAAATGATATATATGCACATATGCAAATATTGTAATCCCGGGTAGAATGAAATCTTTTAGGATAGTTATAAGTTTCTTTTTGAATCTTTGGCAATAAGCAAACAGTTGGTGTTTAAACACTGAATTGATCTTAAAGAACTTAAAGTAGGAGGGATAGAGGAATATGTGTCCAAGTGACCCTGATTAGAAGAGAATGTAAGTTTAGTGGGGGAAAATCTGCAATGTACAGGAGAAATTTTAGGAGGTAGCAATATTAGGGATATTAGGGATCCCATATTATATTAGGGATGGGGGTTGGGGATTGTTAGGGAATGTTTTGTGGAAGAAGTGGTACCTTAGTTTGGTCTGAGAGGAAGGGGAGAAATTCATCAGACAGATATAAGTATAGTAAAGTAAAGATTCACTCTAGAGATTCAAAACAATTTGATGACTCAGATAAAGGAGCAAGAGACACAAGAATGGTGGGTTTTGACTCACACTTAGAATATACTTAGAGGAGAAAAGTTACATTTATTTGTCAAGTTGGATGCTGCAGATAATAGCAGGTACAATGCAGAAAGGAAAAATTAAATGGAGAGAACTAATAACCCATAAGATATAGTAAGTGAAAAATGGAACAAAATTGAAATACTTAAAAGTCAGATATTTATTCATGAATGTATAAAATATGGATATTAAATGAATGAAATATCCTAATCCATTCAACCTTATAGATATCATTGAGATTTAGTGTGACAAGATGCATGATTGGAATACAGTTATCAAGAATATATTATTATTAAAAAAATAGATCGTCAATTATAAATTCAGTCAAATTCACCATGCATTTATTAAATGCCTATTAAGTGCAATGCAGAAACTGTTGTATTACATCACACTAGCCCCTATCCCTAATATGGTAGTCTGCCTCCTAAAATTTCTCCTGTATGTTACACAGGTCTTCTCCCACTCTTCCCCTCCCACCACTAAACCCATATTCTCTTCTAGCAGAGTTACATGGATATATCTTCCTCTACTCCTTTTACTTTAATTTTCTTAAGCTCAATTCAGTGTTTAAACACTAACTGAGTGCTTGGTATCAGAGATTCAAAAAAAAAGTGTAATGGACTCAGAAAGTCCTATGTTTAAATACTTAAAGCTTTATTTCATGAGCTTACTCTTTCTCCCTTTCTCAAAATCCCTTGACATCATTCTTGTACTTGTTTTTCTTATACTGTAGTCTCTGATAATGTGGTAACTTTCCTGGCTCATTAAGGCCAGACTTCTATTTGGGTTCTTGATTTCATCCTGTCCCTTCTTCTCTAGGAGATTGGTTCTTCAATTATCCTTTTTCTATAACATCTAATAAATCTTTATTAGTTTGTTCTTTTCTGTGTGCAAACATATCCAAGTATCTCTCATGATTAAAAAAATCCCCATCTTTAGAACCTACTATCCCCTCAAGCAATTGTGTGATCACTTCTTACTCTCTTTCACCATACAATATATATGGCACTTTGCAAACTTTAAGAGCAACACAAATGCTAGTTATTATTTAATCAACAAGCTCCTAGAAAAAGAAGCTAGTTACTTTTGCCTTTCCTTCTAATCTTACATCTCACTCCTTAATCTTTTGAAATCTATTTTCTGAAAACTCATAAACAAATAAATCTTCCTAAAATTAGCAGTAATTGCTTAATTACCAGATATAATGGTTATTTTTAAAGTTTCTGTCCTTCTTGACTTCTTGCCAGAATTTAACACCACTAAATATCTTTGGCTTTTTGATATCCTTGCTTCTATGGTTTTTTAAAAATGTTTATTCTCTCTCCTGTTTCTCCTTCTAGTGATATGACTCATTCCTCAGTTTCTCTTGCTGGCTCATCATTCATATTATGATTCCTAAACCTAAGGTTTTACTCTGGTCCTCTTTTTGTTCTCTTCTTTCATCTCATCTGGAGATCTTATTGGTTTTTATGGATTTATTTAGACTTTTGTAGATGATTCTGCATCTCTGTGGAGAACATCAGTAATGTCTCTCCTGAACTTTAGTTTAGCATTACCAGCTAGCTTTTGGATATTTCCAATTTTATATCCTAATAATGTTTCAATTGCAGTATGTTCAGAACAGGACCTACTGTCTTTATTCCCAAACTCACTGATTTGTTTCATTTCTATATTTCTGCTGAGGGCAGCACTATCCTTACAATCCTTCATATTAAAAAACTCCAGGTTCAAAATCTCGATCATCCTCTTCTCCTCACTCTCCCTTGTACCACATATCCCTTTTCCTGAAATGCATTTACTCTTCACCTCCTCCTCTTAGAATACTTTATTTTCTTAAAGTTTCAGCTCAACTCATCTGCATCAATCCTTTCCTGATTGTCCTAGATGTTAATATACTCCCTCCTTAAACTCATATATACTTTATGTGCTTATATATGTATATGTTCTTTCTTATATGATGTAAGCTCATTGAGGCAGAGCAATTTCATTTTTGTCTTTGCATCTTTTGTGACTGCCCACATAATACCTGGCACATAGCAAATATTTAATAAATTCTTAGATAATTGATTAGATTCAACAAAATTTGACAATTGTTTGGGTATTGGTGACATATAAATTTAAATTTTTTCAATTAATTAATGTTTCCAAGATGTCCTTATTGATCTTATTAGAGAACTCCTCCTTTTACCATTAGAATTGTTTCTCTTTTATTTATTTATTTTTATTAAGGATTTTTTTCCTTTTTCTTTTTTTAAATAGCTTTTTATTTACAAGTTATATGCACAGATAATTTTACAGCATTGACAATTGCCAAATCTTTTGTTCCAATTTTTCCCCTCCTTCCCCCCAACCCCTCCTTTAGCTGTCAGGATGACCAGTACATGTTAAATGTATTAAAGTATAAATTAAATACAAAATAAGAATGCATGACCAAACCGTTATTTTGCTGTACAAAAAGAATTGGACTCTGAAATATTGTACAATTAGCCTGTGAAGGAAATCAAAATGCAGGCAGGCAAAAATATAGGGATTGGGAATTCAATGTAATGGTTCTTAGTCATCTCCCAGAGTTCTTTTGCTAGGTGTAGCTGGTTCAGTTCATTACTGCTCCATTGGAACTGATTTGGTTCATCTCATTGCTAAAGATGGCCAAGTCCATCAGAATTGATCATCATATAGTATTGTTGTTGAAATATATAATGATATCCTGGCCCTGCTCATTTCACTCAACATCAGTTCGTGTAAGTCTCTCCAGGTCTTTCTGAAATCATTCTGTTGGTCATTTCTTATCAAACAATAATATTCCATAATATTAATATATCACAATTTATTCAGCCATTCTCCAATTGATGGACATCTACTCAGTTTCCAGTTTCTGGCCACTACAAAGAGGGCTGCCACAAACATTCTTGCACATACAGGTCCCTTTCCCTTCTTTAAGATCTCTTTAGGATATAAACCCAATAGTAACACTGCTGGATCAAAGGGTATGCACAGTCTGATAATTTTTGAGCATAGTTCCAAATTGCTCTTCAGAATGGTTGGATGTATTCACAATTTCACCAACAATGTATTAATGTCTCTGTTTTCCCACATCCCCTCCAACATTCTGCATTATCTTTCCCTGTCATTCTAAAGGCTTTTTATTTTCAAAACATATGCATGGATAATTTTTCAACATTAACCCCTGCAAAATCTTGTTTTCCAATTTTCCCTCCTTTCCCCCCACTCTCTTCCCTAGATGGCAAGTAATCCAATGTATGTTAAATATGGTAGAAACATATGCTAAACCCAATATATGCTACATATTTATACAATTATCTTGCTGCATAAGAAAAATAAAATCAAACAGGAAAAAATGAGACAGAAAATAAAATGCAAGCAAACTACAAAAAGAATAAAAATGCTATGTTGTGAACCATACCCAGTTCCTACACTCCTCTCTCTGGGTGTAGACAGCTCTCTTCATCACAAGATCATTGGAATTGGTCTGAATCATCTCATTGATAAGAAGAGCCATGTCCATCAGAATTGATTATCATATAATCTTGTTGTTGCAGTGTACAATGATCTCTTGGTTCTGCTCATTTCACTTGGCATCGGTTCATATAAGTCTCTCCAGGCCTCTCTGAAATCATCCTGCAGATCATTTCTTATTGAACAATAATATTCTATAATATTCACATGCTATAACTTATTAAGCCATTCTCCAACTGATGGGCATCCACTCAGTTTCCAGTTTCTTGCCACTACAAAAAGGGCTACCATGAATGTTTTTGCACATGTGGATCCCTTTCCCTCCTTTAAGATCTCTTTGGTATATAAACCCATAGAAACACAACTGGGTCAAAGGGTATGCACAGTTTGATAACTCTTTAGCATAGTTCCAAATTGCTCTGCAGAATGGCTGGATCCATTCACAAGAATTGTTTCTCTTTAGATCCTTAAATTTTAATGCTTGAATAATTCTTGTTTCCTCAATGTAAGTTAGAATTTTTGGCCATTAAAATTTATCTATCTGTACTCTGAAATTTATGAAGCATAAATATAGTATGTACAGGAAAATATCCTTGGATTTCATTTTCTTCTCCATCTCAAATTTCAATATGGGATGGCCACATTCTCCTAAGATTGCAACCTCTTCTGGTAGAACAATCAGGAATACTAAATATCAGTTTCCCTTGTTCACTAGTCTATCTTTTGAAGTCTGGAATTATAATTTTAAAATGTTCAGTACTTTGATGTTGGCAGGACTCCAGCTGATTTTTCAGTATTTGAAGTCTGTATGTTATGCTGCTATGTCAGGTTTTTAAAATCTATTTTCTAAATTATTTTTTTTTCTGTGCACTTGGTCTGTAATATATATCCATGCTACTATCAATTTTGTTTTCCCATTGATACTCCAAATGCTTTTCCTGTTTGGATTCTCTATGTTGTTACATTAGTATTTTTTTTCATATATAATGCTATTTTACCCTTATCTCTATTTACCTATCTTGTTCATTTTCATTTCCTGAAAGCATATACTTTTCAGAACAAATGAATGAAATTCATTTCCTAAGCATCATTATGTGCCAAGGAGTTTGCTAAACTCTGGGGACACATACAAAATCAATTAGAAAGGATTATAATCCTAGGAGTCACAAAGGCTCTATTTGAACAGCACTATGGTATGATGGATGGCTTGACTCCTCCTGTCCATGAATTTTAGTGATCTAATCTGGAGCATGGTGCAACTATAAAAGCAGGAAAAAAAGGGGAAAAAATAAACAAACAAACAAACAAGCAAAAACAAAGCAAAACAAAACAAAACACTAAACATTACTCAGGTCTCAGTGATATCTATAAGATTAAATTCACCGCTTTGGCTTTTGATATCTTATTCACCTCGTCACCTATACTTTATGTATTTTTATATAGATAGCTGAAGCCAAAGGTTTTTTGTTGTTGAATCTTTTCTTGTCTTCTCTGAAAATTTATGAAAATCACTATTATTATTTTCCTAGAATGTAAGTACAGCATATTAAACACACATATACATACATATATTTACACACACATCTCCATACATATATAAATTTTCCCCTCTTTTCAGTTTTGTTTATTTTTGTTTAGATTGGTAAAAGAAAAGGTAAATATGACCTCATTGCCCCCTTTAAAGTATCTTTCTTCTTTGTAATGCTATTCCAATGATTCAAGGCATTGTCCAGATACCCAAATGTCATTCTCAGTCTTCATCTGTTTAACCATATGTTCATTCTCTAGATCTATCCTTCTCTTCTGAAGTCTTTTCCTTCCATTGACAGTGATGTTGTAAACATCCATCTGTGTCTCTATAGTATTCAGTTTCTTGCCCAAGACTGTTATCTTTAGTATTTTCCCCTTCTTAATATCATTTCAGTTTTCCAATTACATGTAAAGAGAGTTTTCAGCATTAATTTTTTATAGGATTTTGAGTTCCAAACTTTTTCCCCTTCCTCCCCTCCCCTCCCCTTCCTTCCTTTCTCCTTCCCTTCCTTTCTCTCTTCCTCTTTCCTTCTTCAACTTCTTCCTCCCTTCCTTCCTCTCTCCCTCCCTCTCACCTCCTTCCCTCCCTCTTTTTCCTTCCTTCCTTCCTTCCTTCCTTCCTTCCTTCCTTCCTTCCTTCCTTCCTTCCTTCCTTCCTTCTTTCCTTTCTTCCTTCCTTCCCAAGATTCTCAAGCACTAGATTATACAGGTACAATCAGGCTAACCATTTCCATATTAGTCATCTTATGAAAGAAGAATCAGAAAAAAGGAAAAATCATAGGAGAGAAAACATTTGAAAAGTTAAAATAGCATGCTTTGATCTACATTCAGATGCCATAGTTCTTTCTCTGCATATAGTCAGCATTTTAAATTATGAATTTTTTGAATTGTCTTAAGTAATTGTATTGCTGAGAACTAAATCTATCAAAATTGATCATTACATAATGTTGCTGTTACTGTGACAGTGTTCTCCTGGTTCTTTTCATTTCACTTAGTATCAATTAATGTAAGTATTTTCAGGGTTTTCAGAAATCCATCTCCTCATCATTTCTTATAATACAATTGTTATCTATTAGTTCTATATACCACAACTAATTCAGCCATTCTCCAATTGTTGAGCATCTGTTAAATTTCCCATGTTTTTGTCACCAGGAAATGAACTACAATAAATATTTTCATAATATGGACCCTTTGCTCTTTTTATGATTTGTTTGGGATATAGACTCAGTAGAGACATTGCTGGAGTAAAGCTAAATCCTCTCCAAATGGGCTAGATCAGCTCACAACTCCAAAAAATGCATCAGTGTTCCAATTTCATCTCCAACATTTATCATTTTCCTTTTTTTTTTTTGCCATATTAGCTAATTTGTTAGGTGTGAGGTGGTACCTCAGAGTTATTTAAATTTGCATTTCTGTGTTTAACAGTGATTTAGAGCATTTTTTCATATAAATATAGATAGCTTTAATTTCTTCATTTGAAAATTGCTTTTTAATATTCTTTTCCATTTATCAATTGAGGAATGATTTCTATTTTTATAAATTTACTTAGTTCTCTAAATATTTGGGAAATGAGGCCTTTAACAGAAAAGTTTACAAATGTTGCTCTCCAGATTTATGCTCTCCTAATTTTAGTTGCTTTGGTTTTTGTAATGTAATCAAATTAATCCATTTTGCATTTCTTAATATCTTTTATCTCTACTTTAGTTATAAATTCTTTACTTTTCTATAGATCTGACAAGTAAACTATTTTTTGCTCTCCTAATTTGCTTATGGTATCATTATTTATGTCTAAATCATGTCCCCTTTTTGAAATTATATATTTATATGGTGTGAAATGTTAGTATATTCCTAGTTTCTGCCATATTATTTTTCAGTTTCCCTTGTAGTGTTTTTCAAATAGTGTTTCTGACTCCAGAAACTGGAGCCTTTGGGATTACTAAGCAGTAGATTATTATAGTTATTTATCACTCTGTGTTTCATAGATGAACTATTGCACTGATCCACCCATCTGTTTGCTTGGTCAGTACCAAATTGTTTTGATGATTGCCAATATAGTTTTAGATCGGGCATTACTAAGCCACATTCCTTTGCATTTTTTAAAATGAAATTACCTTACTATGTTTGATCCCTTGTTCTTCCAGATGAATTTTATTATTCTTTTTTCAAGCTCTACAAAGTTGTTTCTGGTAGTTTTATTGGTATGGCATTGAATAAGGAAATTAATTTATTTTATTTTATTTTTATTTTTTTAAATAACTTTTTATTGACAGAACCCATGCCAGGGTAATTTTTATTTACAACATTATCCCTTGCACTCACTTCTGTTCCGATTTTTCCCTCCCACCCTCCATCCCCTCCCCTAGATGGCAAGCAGTCCTATATATGTTGAATATGTCGTAGTATATCCTAGATACAATGTATGTGTGCAGAACCAAATAGTTTTCTTGTTGCACAGGGAGAATTGGATTCAGAAGGTAAAAATAACCCGGGAAGAAAAACAAAAATGCAAACAGTTTACATTCGTTTCCCAGTGTTTTTTTTTTCTTTGGGTTTAGCTGCTTCTGTCCATCATTGATCAATTGAAACTGAGTTAGGTCTCTTTGTCAAAGAAATCCACTTCCATCAGAATACATCTTCATACAGTATCGTTGTTGAAGTATATAATGATCTCCTGATTCTGCTCATTTCACTTAGCATCAGTTCATGTAAGTCTCTCCAAGCCTCTCTGTATTTATCTTGCTGGTCATTTCTTACAGAACAATAATATTCCATAACATTCATATACCACAATTTACCCAACCATTCTTCAATTGATGGGCATCCATTCATTTTCCAGTTTCTAGCCACTATAAACAGGGCTGCCACAAACATTTTGGCACATACAGGTCCCTTTCCCTTCTTTAGTATCTCCTTGGGATATAAGCCCAGTAGTAGCACTGCTGGGTCAAAGGTATGCACAGTTTATTACTTTTGGGGCATAATTCCAGATTGCTCTCCAGAATGGTTGGATTCATTCACAACTCCACCAACAATATATCAGTGTCCCAGTTTTCCCACATCCCCTCCAACAATCATCATTATTTTTCCTGTCATCTTAGCCAATCGCAGGTGTGTGAGTGAGTATCTCAGAGTTGTCTTAATTTGCATTTCTCTGATTAATAATGATTTAGAACACTCTTTCATATAAGTGGTAATAGTTTCAATTTCATCATCTGAAAATTGTCTGTTCATATCCTTTGACCATTTGTCAATTGGAGAATGGCTTGATTTCTTATAAATTAGAGTCAGTTCTCTATATATTTTGGAAATGAGGCCTTTATCACTTTAACTGTGAAGATGTTTTCCCAGTTTGTTGCTTCCCTTCTAATCTTGTTTGCATTAGTTTTGTTTGTATAGAAGCTTTTTAATTTGATGTAATCAAAATTTTCTATTTTGTGATCAGTAATAGTCTCTAGTTCATCTTTGGTCACAAATTTCTTCCTCCTCCACAAATCTGAGAAATAAACTATCCTATGTTCCTCCAATTTATTTATAATCTTGTTCTTTATATCTAAATCATGGACCCATTTTGATCTTATCTTGGTATACGGTGTTAAATGTGGGTCCATGCCTAATTTCTGCCATACTAATTTCCAGTTATCCCAGTAGTTTTTGTCAAATAATGAATTCTTATCCCAAAAGTTAGGATCTTTGGGTTTGTCAAACACTAGATTGCTATAGTTGACTATTCTGTCTTGTGAATCTAACCTGTTCCACTGTTCAAATAATCTATTTCTTAGCCAATATCAAATGGTTTTGGTGACTGATGCTTTATAATATAGTTTTAGATCAGGTACAGCCAGGCCACCTTCATTTGATTTTTTTTTTCATTAATTCTTTTGAGATTCTCGACCTTTTATTATTCCATATGAATTTTGTTGTTATTTTTTCTAGATCATTAAAATATTTTCTTGGGAGTCTGATTGGTATAGCACTAAATAAATAGATTAGTTTAGGAATATTGTCATCTTTATTATATTCTCTCGGCCTATCCAGGAGCACTTAATATTTTTCCAATTATTTAAGTCTGACTTTATTTGTGTGGAAAGTTTTTTTGTAATTTTGCTCATAAAATTCCTGACTTTCCTTTGGTAGATAGATTCCCAAATATTTTATGCTGTCGAAAGTTATTTTGAATGGAATTTCTCTTTGTATCTCTTGCTGTTGGATTTTGTTGGTGATGTATAAAAATGCTGAGGATTTATGGGGATTTATTTTATAACCTGCAACTTTGCTAAAGTTATGAATTATTTTTAATAGCTTTTTAGTGGAATCTCTGGGATTCTCTAAGTATACCATCATATCATCTGCAACGAGTGGTAGTTTGGTTTCCTCATTGCATATTCTGATTACTTTAATAATATGGAAATTAATTGAGGTAGAATTGCCATTTTTATTATATTAATAGCCTACCCATGAGCAATTTATATTTTTCCTAATGTGCAGATATGACTTTGTAGTTACGTTTATGTGTGTTTGTCTTGGCTTGTCTTTGAGAAGTAGACTTCCAAACATCTTATTTTGTTTATAGTTATTTTAAATGGAATTACTCTTTTTATCTCACTGCTGATTTTTTTTTTTTGGTAATATGAAGACATTCTGGTGATATATGGCTTTATTTTATATCCTATAACTTTCTAAAGTTATTAGTTGTTCCAAGTAGTTTTTTTTTTTTTAACTTGAGTCCCTAAGATACTATAAGTGTAAAATATTGTAGAGGGCTGAAACTCTTGAATTGATGCAATGAAGTCAGGATAGCTGAGCATTTGAGGCTAATTACCAATTAGACAATACTCTATAGGCATATGCTTGGAAAATGGCCCTTCCCACTATCCTGTGCTGGCTCAATGATTGGTGTATACAAAGGATTATAGGAGGGACTAGGGGTAGAGTAAGACTAGCCAGAGGCATTTTGGCTGTGGACTAGGAAGAAGCTAGTTGCAGAAATCCTACTTTCATTCCCTTCACTTCTATCCCTAAAAACCAAGAATAAAGACTAAGGACTTTGCTTATCCTGACTCTGGCTGATTCTGAGGTATCCTGGGTGCTAATGCGGTCATCACAACATATCATTTGCACAGAGTGATAGTTTTGTTTCTTTATTGCCTATTCTAATTTCTTCAATTTCTTTCTTTTTTTCTTTTATAGTAAAGTTAACATGTCTAGTACAATATTGAATAATAATGGTGATAATGGGCAAACTTATTTTACCCTAATTTTGTTGGGAATGTTTTTAGCTTATCCTCATTACAGATAGTGCTTGCTGATGGCTTTAGATTTGATACTGCTTATTATTTTAAGGACATCTCTATTCCTATGCTTTCTTGTATTTTGAATTGGAATGAATGCCATTTTTGTCAAAAACTTTTTTGGTAGTTATTTAAATAATCATCTATTTCTGTCAGATTTGTTATTGTTTTGGTCAATTATGCTGATAGTTTCTCTAATATTGAATCAACCCTGAATTAGTAGTATCAACTGTGCTTATAAGGTATAATGTGCTTATAGTACTTTATCCTCATAATAAATTGTTATCTCCTTGCTCATATCTTATTTATTTTTTATTTTTGCATTATATTCATTAGGGAAATTGGTCTGTAATTTCCTTTCTCTGTTTTGTCTCTTCTTGGTTTAAGTATCAGCACCATTTTTGTGTTATAAAAGGAATTTGGTAGGATTTCTTCTTTTCCTATTCTTTCAGGTATTTTATGTAATATTGGAATTACTTATTTTTTAAATGTTTGGTAGAATTCACTTGTAAATCCATCTGATCCTAGAAATGTTTTCTTAGGGAATTTTTAAATGCCTTTTTTGATTTATTTTTTCTAAAATGGGTTTATTTAAGTATTTTATTTTCTCCTCAAATAAACTGAAAAATTTATATTTCTGTATATATTTATCCATTTCACTTCAATTGTTAGATTTATTGGCATACAGTAGTTGGTCACAATAGTTCCTAATTATCAATTTAATTTCCTATTCATTGATGGTAAATTTAATCTTTTCATTTTTGATACTGATAATTTGATTTTCTTTCTTTCTTTTTTTTTTTGAAATCAGACTAATCAAAGGTTTATCTTTTTATTTTTTTTCATAAAACCAAATCTTAGTTTTATTTATTAGTTCATTAGTTTCCTTACTTTCAATTTTATTAATCTCTCCTTTGATTTTCAGAATTTCTAATTTGGTATTCAATTGGGTTTTTTAAATTTGTTTTTTTTCTAGCTTTTATAGTTGCATGCCCAATTTATTAATCTCTGCTTTTTCTGTTTTGTTCACATAAGCATTAGAGACAGAATTTCCTCTAAGAACTGCTTTGGCTGCATCCCATAATTTTTGGTATTTTATCTCATTATCAGTGTTCTCTTGATTATATTATTTTTTATTTGTATGACATTCTTTGGCTCACTTATTCTTTAGGATTACATTATTTAATTTCCAATTAATTTTCAGTCTACCTTACCATGGCCCCTTAATTACATGTAATTTTTATTGCATCATGATCTGAAAAAAGATACATTCTTTTGCCTTTCTGCACTTGATTGTAAAGTTTTTATGTCCTAATAACATCATCAATTTTTGTGTGGGTGCTATTGCTTCTGAGAAAAAAATATATTTCTTCTATTGCCATTCAATTTTTTCTAGAGATCTATCATATCTAACTTTTTTTTAAATTAAAGCTTTTTATTTACAAAGCATATGAATGGGTAATTTTTCCAACAATGACCCTTGCAAAACCTTTTGTCCCAAATTTTCCCCTCCTTTCCTCCTACCCCCTCCCTAAGCTGTCAGGTAGTCCAAAACATGTAAAATATGTTGAGATACTTGTTAGATCCAACATATGTATACATATTTATACAGTTATCTTGCTGCAGAAGAAAAATCAGATCAAGAAGGAAGAAAAAGAAAAACTGAGAAAGAAAACAAAATGCAAGCAAATAACAACAGAAAGAGTGAGAATGCTATGTGTTCCACACTTAGGTCCCACAGTCCTCTCTCTCTCTTCATCACTGCACAAGTGGAACTGGTTTAAATCATCTTATTATAGAAGACAGCCATGTCCATAAGAATTGTTTGTCATATGGTCTTGTTGGTGCTGTGTTTAATGATCTCCTGGTTCTGCTGATTTCACTTATCATCAGTTTGTGTAGGTCTCTCCAAGCCTCTCTAAAATCATCCTGCTGGGCGTTTCTTACAGAACAATATTTCATTAACATCCATATACCTTAATTTATTCAGCCATTCTCCAATTGATGGGCATCCACTCAGTTTCCAGTTGCTTGCCACTACAAAAAGGGGCTGCCATGAACATTTTTGCACACATGGGTCCCTCTCCCTCCTTTATGATCTCTTTGGGATATAATCCCAGGAGAAACACTGCTGGATCAAAGGGTATGCACAGTTTGATAACTTTTTGAGCATAGTTCCAAACTGCTCTCCAGAATGGGTGGATCCATTCACAACTCCACCAACAATGTATCAATGTCCCAGTTTTCTCACAGCTCCTCCAACATTCATCATTATCTTTTCCTGTCATCTTAGCCAATATGACAAATTTCTCTGATCAATAGTGATTTGGAGCACCTTTTCATGTGGCTACAAATAGTTTCAATTTCTTCATCTGAAAATTGTCTGTTCGTATCTTTTGACCATTTATCAATTGGAAAATGGTTTGAACTATTATAAATTTGAGTCAATTCTCTATATATTTTAGAAATGAGGCTTTTATCAGATCCTTTGGATGTAAAAAATATTTTCCCAGTTTATTGCTTCCCTTCTAATCTTGTCTGCATTAGTTTTGTTTGTACAAAACCTTTTTAACTTAATATAATCAGAATTATCTACGTTATGATCAGTAATGATCTCTAGTTCTTCTTTGGTCACAAATTCCTTCCTCCTCCACAGATATGAAAGGCAAAGTATCCTATGTTCTTTTAATTTGTTCACAGTATCATTCTTTATGTCTAGATCATTAACCCATTTCTACCTTATCTTAGTATACAGTGTTAGGTTTGGGTCTGTGCCTACTTACTGCCATACTAGTTTCCAATATTTCCAGCAGTTTTTTTCAAATAGTGAATTCTTATCCCAAAAGGTGGGGCCTTTGGATTTGTCAAATACTAGATTGTTATAGTCATTGACTATTTGTTCTGTGAACCTTACCTATTTCACTGATCAACTTTTCTATTTCTTAATCAATACCATATGTTTTTGATGACTGCTGCTTTATAATATAGTTTTAGATCTGGTACAGCTAGGCCACCTTCATTTGCTTTTCTCTTCATTAATTCCTTTGAAATTCTTGCCCTCTTATTCTTCAGATGAATTTTGTTGTTATTTTTTTTTTCTAGGTCAGTGAAATAGTTTCTTGGGAGTTTGATTGGTATAACACTAAATAGATTAGTTTAGGTAGTATTGTCATTTTTATTATATTCATTTGACCTATGCAAGAGCACTTGATATTTGTCCAATTGCTTAGATATGACTTTATTTGTGTGGAAAGTGTTTTGTAGTTTTGCTTATATAGTTTCTGACTTTCCCTTGGCAGATAAATTTCCTATCAATAGTTATTTTAAATGGGATTTCTCTTTGTATCTCTTGCTGTTGGATTTTGTTAGTGAGAATATATATGTTATATATATGAAGATTAATTATTTATGGATTTATTTTGTATCCTGAAACTTTACCAAAATTGTGAATTATTTCTAATAACTTTTTAGTTAATTCTCTGGGGTTCTCTAAGTATACCATCATATCATCTGCAAAGAGTGATAATGTGGTTTCCTCATTACCTACTCTAATTCCTTTAATCTCTTTTTCTTCTCTTATCACCAAGGCTAGCATTTTTAATACAATATTGAATAGCAATGGTGATAGTGGGCAACCTTGTTTCACCCTTGATCTTATTGGGAATGGTTCTAGTTTATCCCCATTATATATGATGCTTGCTGATGGTTTAAAATAGATGCCACTGATTATTTTAAGGAAAAATCCATTTATTCCCATACTCTCTAGTGTTTTTAATAGAAATGGATGTTGACCTTTATCAAATGCTTTTTCTGCATTTATTGAGATAATCTTATGGTGTTTGTTAATTTGGTTATCAATATAGTCAATTATGCTAATAATTTTCCTAATATTGAACCAGCTCTGCATTCCTGGTATAAAACCTACTTGGTTATGTTGTATTATCCTGGGGATAATTTTCTGTAATCTCTTTGCTAATATTTTATTTAAATTTTTTGCATCAATATTGATTAGAACAATTGGTCTATAATTTTCTTTCTCTATTTTTGTCCTACCTGGTTTAGGTATCAGTACCATGTCTGTGTCATAAAAGAAATTTGGTAGGAGTTCTTCATTCCCTATTTTTTCAGACAGTTTATATATTATTGGACTTAATTGTTCTTTAAATGTTTGGTAGAATTCACATGTAAATCTATCTCATCCTGGGAATTTTTTTTAGGGCGCTGATTAATAGCTTGTTCTATTTCTATTTCTAAAATAGGACTATTTAAGTAATGTATTTCTTAGGTTAATCTGAGCAATCTATATTTTTGTAGGTATTCCTCCATTTCACTTAGGTTGTCAAATTTATTGTCATAAAGTTGGGCAAAGTAACTCCTAATAATTGCTCTAGTTTCCTTTTTATTGGTGGATAGTTCTCTCTTTTCATTTTTCAGACTAACAATTTGATTTTCCTCTTTTCTTTATCTAATCAAATTAACTAAAGGTTTATATATTTTGTTGGTTTTTTCATAAAACCAGCTCTTAGCTTTATTTATTAATTCAATATTTTTTTACTTTCAATTTTATTGATTTCTCCATTTATTTTTAGAATTTCAAGTATTTCATTGGGGTTTTTAAATTTATTCTTTTTCTAGCTTTTTAAATTGTAAGCCCAATTTATTGATCTTCTCTTTCTCTATTTTATGCAAGTCTAGAGATATAAAATTTCCCTTTATTACCACTTTGGCTGCATCCCACAAATTTTGGTATGTTGTCTCATTATTGTCATTTTCTTAGATGAAATTGTTGATTGTGTCTATGATTTGCCGTTTCTTTTTGACCTATTTTCCTCTGGCCCTTTATTGAAAGTAATTTTTATTGCATCATGATCTGAGAAAAATGCATTTACTATTTCTGCCTTTGATTTTGAGGTATTTATGTCCTAATATGGTCAACTTTTATATAGATTCTATGAACTGTTGAGAAGAAAGTGTGCTCCTTTTTGTCTCCATTCAATTTTCTCCAAAGAGCTATCATATCTAGTTTTTCTAGTATTCTATTTACCTCTTTATCTTCTTTCTTATTTATTTTGTGGTTTGATTTATCTAGTTCTGAGAGAGCAAGGTTGAGATCTCCTACTATTATATTTTTTGTTGTCTATTTCTTCTTGCACATCTCTGAACTTCTCCTTTAGGAATTTAGATGCTACACCACTTGGTACATATATGTTTAATGTTTGATATTGGTTTATTATCTATGTTACCCTTTAGCAGGATATAGTTTCCTTCCTTATGTCTTTTAATTAGATCAGGTTTTGCTTTTGCTTGTTCTGAGATCAGGATGGCTATCCCTATTTTTTTTTTAAACTTCACTTGAAGCATAATAGATTCTGCTCTAGCCTTTTACCTTTACTCTGTATATATCACTCTGTTTTAAATGTGTTTCTTGTAAAAACATATTGTAAGATTCTAGCTTTTAATCCAGTCTGCTGTCCACTTACATTTTATGGGAGAGTTCATCCCATTCACATTTACAGTTAAAACTACTAATTCTGTATTTCCTGCCATCTTATTAACCCCAAATTATACTTTTCTTTTTCCTTTTCCCCTTTCCCTTCTTCCCAATCTTTTACTTATGAGCACTACTTCCCTGAAGCAGTCCTCCCCCTTTAGAGACTTTACCCTTTCCTTATACCTTTCCCCTACTATTTCTCTTTTCCCTTCTATTTAGCTTACCTATTAGATTCCAGGCCCTTTGATCCTTTAACGTGGAAGCTGCTAGGTTCTGGGGCATCCTTATTGTGTTTCCTTAGTATTTGAATTGTTTCTTTCTGCTGCTTGTAATGTTTTTTTCCTTGGTTCAATAGTTCTGAAATTTAACCATGGTATTCCTTGGGGTTTTTATTTTTGGGGTCTCTTCCAGGAGGTGTTCAATGAATTCTTTCAATGTTCATTTTACCTTCTGATTCTAAGATATCCAGGCAATTCTTTTTGATGATTTCCTGAAAGATAATGTCTAGGGTCTTTTTTTTTCATCATGTATTTCAGGGAGTCTAGTAATCCTTAAATTGTCTCTCCTCTTATCTAACTTTTATAATATTCTATAATTTAATAGAATTCTTGTTTATTTTGTGATTAGATTTATCTAGTTCTGAGAGTGGAAGTTTGAGGTTCCCTCATAATATAATTTTGCTGTCTATTTTTCCCTATAACTCACTTAATTTCTTTTCTAATAATCTGGATGTTATACAACTTGATGTTTATATGTTTAGTATTTATATTGCTTCATTGTTTATGGCTCAGTTTCTTACGGTATAGTTTGTGACCTATATGGTGTCTTATAACTGAATGTAGAAATTATAAAATTATGATTTAGTATCAATAAATGTTTGATTTGTATACCTATTTTTTAATATCTATGTACCTGGGGTCACATAAAAATTCTGAGGCAAAAAGGGGCCTGGTTGATTGTCCTTTTTAGGAAGATATAATTTCCTTCTTTCTCCTTTTTTTCTCTCTTGATTTTTTGCTTTTATTTTGTCTGAGATCAGGATTGATACCCCTGAGTTTGTTTGTCTGTCTTTTTGTTTGTTTTTTACTTCAACTGAAGCCTTTGACTTTTACTCTGGGTATATCTCTGTTTCAAATTTATTTCATGTTAACAAAGTATCATAGGATTCTGGTTTTTATTTTATTTTGCTATCCTTTTCTATTTTAAGGGCAAGTTCATCATATTAATGTTTATGGTTATGATTACTATGTATTTCCCTCCACTGTCTTTGTACTTTTAACTCTCTTCTGCCCTTTCCCTTCTTAACCATCACTTTCTGACCATTATCTTCCTCATCCTTTTTCTTTTTCTCTCTCCTCCTACTTCTGTATAAGGTAATTTAAATGTCTATACCCAACTGAGTATGTACATATTTCCTTTTTGAGGAAATCAGTGAGAGTAATGTTTAAACAATGCTCATCTCCTTCATCCACTCTACTCTTTTGTGCCTCTTCATGTGATGCAATTTGTCATATTGTGCCTCCCACTTTCCTCTTCTTCCAGTACAGAACTTTTTTTGACCCCTTAATTTTTTATATCAGCGTATCAAAGTCTATTTATACCCATGCTCTCTGTCTATGTATATTCCTTCTATCTATTCTAATAGAGGTACAGTTCTCACGAGTCATAATTATCATCTTCCTATATAGGTATATAAACATTTTAATTTTATGGAAATACATGATTTAAAAAAAAAACTTTTCTGTTTATCTTTTTATGCTTCTCTTGAATCTTGTATTTGAAGATTGAATTTTCTGGTCAGCCCTGGTCTTTTCATCAAGTAAATTTGAAAGTCCCCTAATTCTTTAAATGTCCATCTTTTCCTCTGAAAGATTATGCTTAATTTTGTTGGACAGTTGATTTCTTAGTTGTAATTCAAAGTCCTTTGCCATCAAGAATATAATATTCCAGGTCCTCCAATTCTTTATTGTGAAAGCTGCTAGGTCCTTGATAATCTTGACTGTAGATTCTTAATATTTGAATTGTGTATTTCTGGATATTTACAGCATTTTCTTTTTGACTTGATAATTTTGGAATTTGGCTGCAATATTCCTTCAGTTTTCATTTTGGGAGGTCTTTCAGGAGATGACTTATGGATTCTTTCAATGACTATTTTGCCATCTAGTTATAGCATATCAAAGCAGTTTTCCTTGATAATTTTTTGAAAGATGTTGCTAAGGCTCTTTATTTTTAACCTAATAAACTTATTTGTATTTATTGATTTACTTATTTAAATTTAAAAAATAAGAAAAACATAAAAGTAATTCAAAACAAAAGAAAACAAAAGAAAAAGGAACACTGGCATGTGCCCAGAAGAACATTAGGGAGGATTCAAAATATACAACAACAAATTATCAGATCAAGAAAGTACAAATATTAGTAGAAGAAATTATATTCATGAATATACATTTTCTTTATTTCCTTATAAATGTTCTTTTGTTTTTTGTTGCATACCTTATTTACTTTATTCTTTCCAACTAAAAAATCCCCTCCACTCCCAACAAGCTATAATTAATATATATATATATATATATATATATATATATGTGTTTATATATAGTTATACACAGAGACACAGAGACACACAGACACACACTTTTCCTGTCTCTGCTGACTTGGTTTTAATTGTGCTCCTTAACTTGCCTTGCTGTTACTTAATCTCATCCCATCCACAGATTCCTCCTTTGTTTGCTTCTCACACACTCTGTCTCACTATCTGCCCATCCATCTCTTCTATTTCTTTATAGATATTGGAGGGTGCTATACCGCTCATGCTATATATGTAGTGTTGCCTATTAAACCCATTCCTGATGTGAGTAGATTTTCAGAACTACAAGCCCTCCTCCCCGCTCTAATGCCTCTGTGTCTATTCCTCTTCTATATCTCATTTGTATATGATTACTATTTTTGCCTCAACTCTGCTAATCTTTCTTTTTGAACTTCCCTATTGTTGATATGAATCTTAAACATACAGTGTGCATTTCCCTTGTAAAAAAACAAACAAACATATAAACCTTTTGTCCATGTGAGTACCTTGAAACTGATCTTTTGTATTGACTCTCATGTGTTAAATTTTCTATTAAGTTTGGGTTTGGTTGATAGAAAATACTGACAAAAACTGTAAGTTCATTGAATGTCTATTTCTTTCTCATTCAGTATTATGGATAATTTTGCTGGATATGATACTTTTGACCTAATTCTTTTGATTCTTGGTTGATATGATTTCAGGACCTGTGGTCTTTTGTTATGACTCCTGATAAGTCCTGTACAATTCTAATTGTAGCTACAGTATACTTGATTTTTTTTTCTTCTTATTTCTTGAAAAATTTTCTTTTTGATCTGGAGGTTTCAAAATTTGGCAATAATATTCCTGTGTGTTTTCCACAAAGGATCTCATTGAGGTGGTGATCAGTGGATTTTTTTCTTTTTCTACTTTCTTCTTATGTTGTATCACTCCAGAATAATTTTCTTGGATTATTTCCTGCATTATTGTGTCAAGGTTCTCTTTTTGGTTTCAACATTCAAGTGGTCCAATTATTCTTATATTTTCTCTTCTTGATCTTTTTTCCAGATTTGTCATTTTTCTTATAAGATGTTTCACATCCTGTTCTATTTTCTGATTCTTTATAATCTGTTTTGTTATTGCTTGGTCTCTTATAACTTCGATTACTTCCCCATGCCCAATTCTAATTTTCAAAGAATTATTTTTATCTTTGCGACTCTGTATCTCTTTTTCTAGTTGTTAACTTTTTTCCTCATAATCTTGGATTATGTTTTTCTTGGATGGTTTTTATTTTTTATTTATTTTTAGTTTTTCCTCTATGTCTCTCATTTGATTTTTAAATGCTTTTCTTGTATAAATACTCTCTGGGCAGAGAGCCGTTACTTGTTACTCTTTGGGGTAGAAGCTCTTTTTTCTAAAATGTCTTCCTCTGAAGAAGAACTTGGTCTTCCCTGTTCCTATAATATGTTTCAATAGTGGGGTTCTTTCTTCTTTGCTGGTTCATTTTTTAATAAGTTTTTTGATGTAAGTATCTCTAATCCTGGGGATGGTGCCTCAAACTTCCCATTAGCTCTCCCCTATGACCAGGAACTCTAAACCAAGAGCTCTCCTCTCTTGCAAGTGCTTACAGTCAGCAGTGTCCCTTCCCTGCTGCTTCTGCAGCTGGCTCTTTCTGTTCCAGGGCCATGTTCCTGCAGCACAGCTGGGCTTGTTGTTTCTAATCAGCTGAGTCTTCCCTGCCTCAGACTCCAACTCCACAAACTAGTTTAAGTCTCACCTAGCTAGTCTGAGGGGTTTCTATTTGGTGTTTTTGTGAAGCTAGCCTGGAAGCATTTGCTCTTTCCATGGGCTAATCTTGAATTGGGGACTTTCTTCCTATCTTGTGGGGTTGTACTAGGAGAGCCACTGTTCTGCCCCAAATCTTAATTTTTCACCAGTTTATGTTTGCCTTGAAGTGCAAATCTGTTCTATTTGTAGGGGAAATATGGGGACCTTGAAATTTATTAATCTACTCTGCCATCTTCCCAGAATCCTCCCCAGTTAGAGCTCATTTTTTTTAATCATGGTTTTCAAGTAGTTTCACAATTGTTAAATTATCTCTTCTGAATCTATTTCCCTGATCAGTTGATTTTCCAATAAGAAATTTTACATTTTCTTCTATTTTTTCATTTTTAAAATTTTATTTGATTGATTTATGATGTCTTATACTATCATTAGCTTCTATTTGCTGTATTATAATTTTTAAAGAATTGTTTTCTTCATTTAGCTTGTATCTTCTTTTCCATTTGGCTAATTTTACTTTTAAAGGAATGTTTTTCTTAAGTCAGTTTTTTTCTATTTGGCCAATTCTTCTGGTTATTTTAAGGAACTGTTTTTTAAAATCATTTTTGTGCTTTTTTTTTAAAGCTGTTGGCTCTGCCCCATCCCCCTGCCTATATTTTTCCCCCAATTTTTCTTCTACCTTGTAATGGGCTGAAACTGAGCAGATGCACTGAGGTTTGGACAAACAAGCACTTAAGGTTAATTACCATTTGGAAATACTCTATTAGCATTTGCTTGGAAAATGGCCTGCCCCACCATTCTGTGCTGGCTTGATCTGTTGATGTATAGAGAGATGAGGAGGAAGGATAAAAGGGGGAAGTAAGAAAGCCAGAATGACTCCTGGCCAGATTCGTGTTGCCATTTCTCTCACGTCCACAAAGAATAAAGATCAAGGACTTTTATCCTGACTCTAAAGTATCCTGGGTGCTAATGTGGTCATCACACTGCCTCTCTTAATTGATTTAAAAAATCATTTTTGAGTTCTCTAAAGAGGATTTGGGGTGCTTGAGATCAATTCATATTCCCTTTTCTTATAAATTTATTTATTTTTTAATATATATTGCTTTATGAGTCATGTTGGGAGAGAAAAATCAGAATAAAAGGGAAAAACTATGGGAGAGATAAAAAATAGAAAAAAGAAGTGAACATAGCATATGTTGATTTACATTCAGTTTCCTTAGTTCTTTTTCTGGATGCAGATGACATTTTCTGTCCAAAGTATATTGCGATTGCTTTGGATCAGTGAATCACTGAGAAGAACAAAATCTTTCATAGTTGATCGTTCATTTCCCAGTTTTATCCTGTACTATCCTATTTTTTGGTGTATTGTTCAGGTCATCTTGAATGTCTGAAAGATACTCCCACCTCATGTCTGTTTATTGACTTCATTCTCTTTCTACAAGGTCCACCTTAAGTTTCATCTTCTCCACAAAACCTTTGTTGGTCTTCCCATTTGGAAATATTTACTTTTTCAAATTTTCACATAAAACTTTGGGAGTTTTAAAAAAAAAAACATTTATTACATTTTATCTTGTTTATATGCTATTTTTTCCTATTGAATTTTAAGGCCTTTGAGGGTCAAAATCTTCTTTAGATCCTTAGCACCTACCCTAGGACCTTCCTCCTTGTAGATACAAATGAATGTTCAGAGTACCAATACATTTTTTGGTCCACTATTTCCCCCATACCTTATTGTCTCATTTCTGTAAGTTCTACATGGGAAGAAACTTCCCATTTGTTGTTGGAAATCATTTTGCATGCTACATCAGGTGGCGGAATTCTATTTTAATTCCTTTTGTTTACTCTTTATGAATATTTTAATTGAAGCTGTATGAAACACCAGAAGTGAAGACTAAAAGAATTTTAGAATTGGAAGTGTCCTTAGTGGTCATCTAGTGCAATTTATTTATTACTCTATCCAGTCTCTGCTTGACTACCTTTAATGAGGAAGACCAGTGACTTCTTGAGTTAATCTATTAAGCTTTTGGGTAGTTCAAATTGGTAGGGTGTTTTTGTTTATATTGACTAGATTAATTTTTTTTTTTTTTTTTTTTTTTTACAATTTTTGCCCATTGTATTTGAAACTTCTCACTGGGACCACATAAAACAAGACTAATCTATTTTCTATATGAAAATCTTTTAAACAACTGTGGTATGCCCATGAGTATTCTTTGGGATCAACTAAACCTCTGCAGTTTACCACATATGGCAACAGAATCAAGGTCCTTTACCCTTCTGATTCCTCTCCTCTGCATGTTGTCCCCACATAATTTCTTTTCTAAATTATGGCACCCAATGCTGCGTATAAGAATTTAGTATTGGTCTGACCAGAACAAGGTACCTCTTAATTTAGGAACATGCTTCTGAAATTCAGCTAGACCCTCTTGTTAGAATCCTTACAAAGTGTTGTCACTTATCTAATTTAGTATGGTACTTAGCAAGTTCTCTAGCTCACTAATGTATTTGAGTACTCATTGGAGTTCACACTTTTGGGAGATTCACAAATCAGGATTCAGTATGAGATTCACAAGTTCAGTGGAGGAGATTCACAAGTCAGGAACCCACAATCCCACTCTCTTGGAGGAGGAGTCAACCTTTGAGTTCATACCTCAAAAAGAGCATATAAAAGATGAGCCTCAGTCAGGAGTCAGTAGAACTGGAGATTCAGAGAGAGCTGGAGACTGAAACTGGCAGAGGCAAAGGACAAGCAACAAAAGCTCTCAGAACCAAGGAAAGTTTACTAGACTGTTTTGAAAGAGACAAATAAAGGATCTGAACTTTTAACAAGCTGGCTGCATTTGAAGTGATTATTAATTTGAACTGCAACTAAAGCTGCTTCCAGAAGCCCCCCAAGAAACCTGCTCTCAGAGAACAACAATCGTATTTTAGAAAAGAAGAGAACACTATACCCTCTGCCTCATTTCTTTATATTACAATCCAAGTATCCCTTTGGAGAATCAAAAGTCATTGCTATTTATCTTTTTGAAAGGTTGACTTTGTGAATATTACTGATGCTTCTGAAGGGCTATTGTATAGCGCAATGGTTCTAAAAGTGTGATTCAAAGAATCCTAAGGGTCTATGAAACCATTTCAGTGGGTTTACAAATTTAAAATAAGTTATTATTTCTGATATGGTAAATATCTATAAATATAATCAACGTAAAAAGTCCAAAGGTAGATCCTCAATAATTTTTAATAATACAAAGACATAGAAAACAAAAGATTGAGAGGAGGTTGATGGTTTCTATTCTGTTTCCAAGGAAAGAAGAAAAAGGATGATATTTTAATTGAAGCAAGAGAGGTTTATAGTTGCTCAGGAGAGTTTCTAGAATGAATTGCTCTAAGATGATGTCCTTAAAGAATGAAACTGAATCCTCCCTTCTTGGAGTGGGTGGGTATAGTTCTCTCTAGAGTTGTGAGACGTAAATAGAAGTCCTTAAGATATCCTTCCCAAATTTCTAATCTTATTTTTCTATATCTTCAGAATTTCATCAGTTTTGTGGCAGCAACACATAGTGTAAGGAGGGCCAAGCTTTGAATCTGGAATAATTGAGGTCAAGTCACACCTTTGATACATAATAATCATATAACATGTCAGTGCCTCTATGCAACTCTAAGACCACACATTATAGAAAATTTGCTGATTCTCAAAGACATTTTCTCACTTTCTAGTGAGACATCATAAGTCTTTTTTAGAAAGAAACTCCAACTTACGACAAACTGGATCTACCACAGCAAGACTATAATTTTTTTTTCAGGATCCTATGAATATCTCTGAGGGTTTAGGGAAATTCTTATGAAATGCTATTGGCTTGATTGCTTGTTCTATTGTGTTCTTCCCCATTAAGAAACAACACTATATAGCATTTTAAGGGAGGATTAATATCTCTTGTGTGATGATTTGTTGAATCCTTTTCAGAGCTGCTCATCCACTTCTAATGTTTGCTTTTCATTCAACTCTCACTTGAATATTTCTAGGTAACTGACAGGTCTCAAACTTATTGATGAATTAGGATCAAGTGAAGACTTGCCCTGGTGGAATGGGTTGATGAGAGCAATTTGTTCCATTGGTCATGAAGGCAGCTGAAATAGTCAATGTAGAGTGTTGAAGATGCCAAGACCATCCAAATCATGATCAGGTCCAAGGCATCACTCCATTATTTCCTATTTATTTTGTAAATAGCTTTGTTGTTGTTCAGTTGCTTTTTGGTCATATCCAACTCTCTGCAACCTCATTTGGGATTTCCATGACAGAGATACTGGAGTGGTTTGTTATTTCCTTCCCCAACTCCTCTTCTAACTCCAACTCCGTCTTTTTACAGATGAGGAAACTGAGGCAAACAGGGTTAAGTGATCTACCTAGATTCATTCAAATAGTGAGTATTTGACACTGGATTTGAACTCAACTCCTTCTGACTTCAGATTCAACCCACCCAACTATCTCCATATATAGTTTGCTTTGTAAATATTTGCATATTTTCTCCTTCTGTAGATTATGAATTCCTTGAAGGCAGAAATGGTTTTTGCTTTTCTTTATATCTCCCATTAAACACAATGCTTGTGGCATTTAGCATATATGTAATACTGGCTTGACTCTCTAGGGTAATTTTCCTCTAAAAGTGATAAGAATATTTGTACTCTTAACCTCACAGGACTCTTAGGTATATCAAATGAGATAATATCTGACAAATCTTTTGTAACTATAAAGCACAATAAACATTTAAATTCTTTTAAATAACATCACTGCTATTACTCATTTGTTTATAACCAAAAAATCCAACACATTCAAATTCTTTCCTGCTTTTATATTAGATATGACGTTAAGTTTTGCCTTTTTAATAAACTTTATTTTTACAATGAGTCCATAGAGATCTCTCTCTTTCCTTATCCTGATGATACCTGCTTTATCCTCAGTTTGACTTTTTAGTATCTATTAAATTGTTTTTCAATCCATACCAATTCATACCAATCCAATGAAAAATTGTTTTTCATCCAATACATACCTTTCTCAACAACTAGTATAATGGCTAATTTAATTCAATAGATACAAAACTTTCCAAATGGAAACATTTTTAAGTATTCAGAGCACAAATTTCAAAATGAAATAACTTAAAATGTCCTGCCTGGAAGATAGGATTGGACATTTATGTCATCTAAAAAAATACTGGTTCTTAAATGAAAGTAACAATCATAGAAATAATTATGGACCTTTGGAAGTTGCTAGTAAGTTGTTTAATTTCTGAGTAACAACTGTGTTATCTGTGTGCTGTAGAAAACATGGTGGCAAAGTTTGCTGATGGAATTGTTAAACCCCTCAAAGCAAAATATGAGACCTCTGTTTTGAAGCAGATGGCAATTTGATGGTTCAGAGGCAAAGCGTTACCCTTCTGTTTTCCTCTTCTCTTTGCTACAATTCATGTGAATCAAGAGGAAAGGATCAGGAATGAGAATGTTCTGCATTTTCCTCCCATCTGTTGCTGTTAGGATAGTGTGATGGTAATATGAGAATCAACGTGTGATAACAAGACAGTTGCCAGAATAATAGAATCTTTTGGTATTTAGAAACTAGAATTGGTAGTGCTAGACCTAGAGGAAAAGATGGTCAATTTTCTGCTTTTTAAACTTGGAAATGGGATTCAATGATGTCCATTAAGACAGTCCTGGAAAACTTCCAAGAATCAAATTGTAAAGGAGAATTTCCTGGGACAGCAAATTAATTTTGCCTCTTGTTGTCCACTAGCAAATGAAGAATTATAACTTGTTATATGGGCCAGTGGGAAGAAAGTCTACTGTTCTCTTTCAGAGTACATGAGAGTCTGGTGGTGTATTTGGAATCATGAAGATGTGGGTTCAAATTCTATCCCATATACTAGCTATTGTCAGAGCAAAGTACTTAAACTCTTTGTGAAGTTTTCTCCTCTTTAAAATAAGTCCCTTATTTTATGGTCCCTGAAGATCCCCATAATTCTAATTCTATGATTTTATGACTAAGATAGCTTGGGATATTGATTCTCTAAACCAGGTTTGTCAATCCTTTGGTTATTCCAATAATCTTTTTAGAGTCTCAGACCAAGCCCCACCTGGCCATTGTTTGATTCAGAGTGAAAGTAAATAGCAATTACTTCTATTTTGGGCCTTCCCAATGCTAGATTGGATTTTTTTTTTTTTTTTGACTAGGAAAAGAGGCCATTCTTTGCTTCAGTTCTTACTTAGTCTTTTTCCACTGAATGTTATAGACATTGTGTTTCCACTTATTAAATACCTTAACTTAAAGAGGTTAAGATCTCTACTATATCCAAGGCCATCTCCAGTCATCCTATTCTATATATTTTGTAAGTGGATCTAGATGGCTCTAGAGGAGAAAGTGGGGCTGGTGACTTTGAACAATTCAAGCTCATTTCAGTCCAACTCACTTGCATGTCACAACGTCAACTACCTGATGTTGTGGTCCTCTTCCAGAAAGAGGGACAAACAACAGCAACAGTATAAAGTATTACAAAATTTCTCAAACTGAACAATAGTAAATTTTATAAATTAAAAAAAATGCTAAATACCAATTAGATGGTTTAAAGAATGTGGAAATTGTCATGAAATTTTAAAAAGGCCCTTTAGATAAGATATGGGCTCTAGAGTCAGGAATCATAAACTAAGAAAGTGTTCATTACACCCCTTTAATATAAAGCATTGCTAGGGAAAAACAAAATAACCCTGGGAGGAAAAACTTATTGGATATATATCTTTTGCCAAAAACAAAACTTCTTTAGTTTGGATGGGGCAAGGAAGGCAGAGTGCCTAAAGAATTAACTAAATAATTGTGTTCTCAAAAATAAAAAGAAGAAATGATTCAAATCACACTCCCCAGGAAAACACTACTTGCTTTTGTCTGTTAAAGAAATGATTTAAGTCCACTTAGTTTCGTCTGCTCTTAAGATACTATCTGGTTCTTTTTCAGAAATTTCTAGTTAGGCTCTACTGGAGTCTAGTTTAGATACAATAGTTCTCCTCTATTGGATCTTTCATTCTTGAGGATGTACTTTGGGGACAGGCCAGAAACTAAGCCTATTGGGTATTTTTGTGAATCTTAAAGGACATGTTAGATACGTGTGTGTGTATGTGTGTGTGTGTGTGTGTGTGTGTGTGTGTGTTGGAAAGGAGGGGACAGTGTTCTGAGAAGGTGAATCATGTCTCTATCCTCTGTGTGTTCTAACTTAAATAGTAGGGTCAATTATTAATCATTTACCAACAATCAAAATAAATTTCTTGACTAATAAACTATCGGTTTGTATTTTTCCCAATGACCTAATAATATCAGATCAATAGTCAATGTTATAATCCCTACACTTCTGATGTTTGTAGCAAGTGCTGTTTCCTAATTTCTTTTTTTTAAATCAAAATTCCCAGGTTATAGTTTGGCAATATGTATATGTCCAATAAGTTTTTCTTCCCAGTGTTATTTTGTTTTCCCCTAGTGATGCTTTATATTAAAGAGACAATGTGGCATAATGAACATAGCTTTTTACTTAAATTCAAGATTTGGGTATGAAGCTTGTTTTAGAAATGTAGTAACTTTTTGATCAAAGGCAATTCACTCTTCATTTTAAGGCCAAATTTTCTCTTCCATAAAATGGGTGTAATAACAGCATCTACCTCACAGGATCGGGGTGGGTAATCACATGATATGGTGCATATCTTTAAAAATCAATTGCTTTGTATATCAATCAGTCAACCTGAATTTATTAAGTACCTATTGCAATATATAGTCTCAAGATAATAATTGAAAAATAGCTTAGCATGGTTCCTGACACATTCCCTTCCCCCAATAGGCACTGAGGATGCAAGTACAAAGAATGAAATAATCCCTAAATTTAAATTCTAATTTTAAAGTCTTGTATATTGTCAGCTAGTATGATTATTAAGACACTGAACCAGGATTGGTTGCAAGTTTGTATAAGATGTTTCTTTCTGGGACTTCAAATGCCCATAGCAGCTTTCCTCCAGAGTGAACCCAATGCCCTGAGGTGCCTAAATTGGAGGTCCAGGGCCACAGTTTGAATCCTGACTCTGCTATTTACAGTTAATTGTGTATTGTCAAGAAAGTCACTTCACCTTTATAGGCTTCAGTTTCTTCATCTGCAAAATGAAGGGGTTGGACAATATGACTTCTAAAGTCTCAATTTATGTTCTGTGATCTAATGAACTCCCTCTCCTGTCCTTTTCCTTCTGCCCCTTCATCTTCCAATGAAAAGAAAAAATAACCAAAAATGTCTATTTCCTCAGGGGCTTAATCACAAAAAACTGTCAAGGAGAAAAAACATCTGATAAAAAATTGAGCTTTATAGCTGAGTGATTGACATCAACTTAATGTATGACCCTGTTTTATTCTTCTTCTAAACTCTACTATACAATGCTTGCTTAACTCAGAGATAGAACTCTAATAGTACCATTTTTGGTCCACTAGAAGGTCTATGAGATGATAATAGATTAGAAGTTATATTGGAGCTTTGCAAGTTACGCCATAATTGCCTGCTTTATATCTTAGTGAATTGGATGAAAATTTTCATTTTTCTTATAGAATAAAGGTTTTCTGAAGTCCCATTGTTTACATATATGTATATATATGTTATATATAAAATGTGCTAACTTAATCTCTTCTTATGTATAAACACTCACAGATTAGATATAGAGACATCTATATTTGCCCGGCATGCCATCATAAGAGAAGATGCTGTGCTCCATGAGCAAAGCAGAATTGAATCAGCTCAGAAAAAAACCATAATATGGAAAAAGTTAGAGAATCTACTCCAAATATTCATAAGGGCTATATATGTCTGACCTGTGGCAGAACATTTGGAGCTCATATTGGTCTGAGTAGCCACAGGTGGATACTCTAACTTGACTCTAACATAGTGATATTATTTTGGGCCTCTTTGAACATGATGGTCAATTACCAATCAACCATATGCCTGATGTTATCCTCAGTATTTTACAAATATTGTTTTATTTAATTTAAACTAGATGGCTATTGTAAATTCCTTCTAAATCTGAAATGTGACTCTTTTTCATAGGTGTTAAGAGATCTGAATTCTAGTCCTATTTTTAATTAGTAGCTAGCTTTTATATAAATTTATAAAATATTTGATATGTTCATTTTTTTTTCATTCATATAAGGACTTTGTGAGTTAAGAGCTAGGATAATCCCCATTTTTCCATTAAAAATAAAGGATTTGAATTTAGGTCTTGACTCTTAGACCCATTGCTTTATTTACTATACTACCTGGTTGCCTCAATAATATTCTGTGAGCCTTTGGATATGTTACCCCCTTTTCTCATTTTCCTCATTTATATAAGATTGGGCTAAAGTATAGCTCTAAATAATATGAAGATGGAGGCTGCTTGATGGTTGTTCAGTCAATAAACATTTATTAAACACTTATTGTATGCCAGGTACTATGCTAAGTATTAGGGATATAAAAAGAAGCAAAAGATAATTCCTGTCCTCAAGGAAATTACAATCTAATAAGGGAGATGGCAAAGAAACAAGCGTGTGCAAACAGGCTTCATATAGGAAAAATAGGAAGTAATAAGTAAGAAAAGGCTTTCAAAACAAGAAAGGTTGGGGAAGGTTTTCTACAGAATATGGAATTTTAGTTGGAACTTGATGGAAGTTAGGAAAGCCAGTATTTGAGGATATGAAGATATGGGGGACGGCTAGAGAGATAGAATATCTTGTTCCTGAAATAGCTGAGAGATCAGTGGCAGTGGTTTAAAGAGTAGTATGTGGCAGGAAGTAAAATGTAAGAAAACTAGAAAAGTATATGTATGTAGTGGGGGTGCAAAAGACTATGAAATGGATACCAAATAGAATTAGGCCTAGAGTCAAGAAGATATGAATTTAAATCTGGTCTCAGATATTAGCGGTGTAACGCTGAGCAATTCACTTAAACTGTCTGCTTGACTTCCTCAGCTATAAAATGAAAATAATAAAAGCACTCATCTCCCAGAGGGGCAGCTGGATGGTGCATCGCATAGAACATAGGGCCTGCAGTCAGGACAATTCATCTTACTGAGTTCAAATCTGGTCTCAGACACTAGCTGTGGAACACTGAGCAAGTCACTTTACCCTATTCACCTCAGTTTTCTTAACTACAGATGAGAAAAAATAAGAGTTTAAGGAAAATGATTTAAATCAGTTCATTCATAATTAGGTTAAACAAATAAGATAAAAAATGTCTGAGACACTGGGTGGGACAGGGGGTAGGGAAGTATTTGCTCAAAGAGCACAGCACCTTTTTTTTTTTTTTTTTTTTTTTTTTTTTGCCATGCACATACCTATATCTGTCTCTGTCTTTGTTCCTGTCTCTGTCTCTCTCTGTTTCTGTGTCTCTGTCTCTGTCTGTCTTTCTGTCTGTCTCTCTCCCTCCCCATAGAAATTAAATTAGATTAGCATGATTAGCAAAGGAAATAGCAAATCATTTTAGCATCTTTGCTAAGAAAACCCCAAATGAAGTCTAGAAGAGTTAGACATAACTGAAATAACTGAACAAAACAACAATAATAATTCCTGGGGTTGTTATGAGGATCAAATGAGATAATATTTTAAAAGTACTTAGTACTAGCACACAGTGGGTTCTTAACAAATGTTTGTTTCCTTTCTTCAATGAATTAAAGAAATTTCTGTCCTAATCAGCAACTGATCTACACCAATCTTATCAAATTTTCTGACAACTTGATCAGTTTCTCCCAATACAAGCAGGCCTATAAAACTGTGTTTTGCTTTGCAAACAAAAGAATATTCAGAATAATTTTAATAAAAGGAATTTCCTTTTGGATTTTTTCAAATCTTATCTAAATTGAAATGTAAACATGTTGTTTTCATACTTTAAGTTACTAGAAAACTTCAGAGCTAGGAGATGCTATTCTTTGGTTTGCTGAGTGTCAGTACATAACTCTCCTTCAGATTTCTGGAAACATTTGTCTAGCTGTTCAGTTATAAGGATAGTTAGCAAGATATCAAAGAAAAGATCTTTTCTAGTATAATGCTGTCTCTGAATAAAATATGTCTATTAAATGTTACCCAGGAACTACTTTTTAAGACAAAGGAAGGGAAAACCTTTCAGAATTTAGGATTTCTCCCCTCCCCTTTCTAAGAGCTTGGTGACTATAGGCCTAAAATATGAGGACCATATGGACTAAGTCTTTCAGAACTTCCTTCTCTGATCCTAGCCTGTGAAGGCAGAGGATTGTTCATCCTAGAAAATAGTTTAACTTATAAATCCCAAATGCTTCCTTGTCTTCTGTCCCACCCAGTGTCACAGACCCACTTTTATCTTATTTGTTTAACCTAACTTTGCTTGAACTAATTTATTTTCTTTAAACTCTTATTTTTTTCATGAAAATGCAGAATAATTGGTTATTATTTAAGAACCAATTACAGTAAATTACAGTAAATTTCATTATTTACTGTAGTTATTATCAACTGCAGTATAACTAAGTTAGCTGTTTTCTTTAGGATGGACTTCTTTCTGCCCTCTATCCTTGATTTCATCTTTACTGTTGCCATTTGCTTCTTTCCTTTGGGTATGAAATGTTTTATTTTAAAGGGTTTCCTGTCAAAATTCAAGTAGCCCCAGGAAGTTTGAAGTCTAATTTACCAAATATTTAATAATAACACATTCCTCTAGAGTTTTAAGGCTGATGAAATATTTTCCATGTGAGGTAGATGACCCTAACCCTTTTAACAGGAAGGAAATAATTGCAATAAGAAATTTATAGAGATGGTAGGATCTCTCCAATTGGCTAGGGAGATAGATTTTTTTAGTACTAGGTATAGAAGAGTACCAGGTACAGAAGATTCCAGAAAAAGAATAAGGTGCCAGATGATAGAATGTAGATTGAGTAGGGGAGAAAAAATTATTGCATGAAAGATTAGAACCTGAAAACTAGAGCTATTCTGTAAAGCATGAAAGGGGGTATTATATACTCAGAAATAGATGTTAGCAGCATCTGAGGGCCCACCTCCCAAGCTGGCACTAGGGTATGCCCAAATGCCCACCATGTGCCTTTAAACAAAGTTTTACTATTATTTCATTAGGATTATTGGTGAATTTCTTAAATCACAGATTGATAATAATTAATAATATCCCCTTATAAATATAGCACAAATTAGTCTAAGATAAGAATGTTAGAGGAGTATTATTTTCAGCCAAACAGCTATCCCCTGACAATCTTTTCAGCATTGTTTGAAAACAGCTTAAATTAGAGGACATGAGTTCAGCTGTTAGATCTTTTGCTTGTTATTTCATTGATTTTGAACAAATCGCCTCAATTATAAAAAGAAAGGATTAGATTAGATGATCTGAATACCTTTTTTTCCTTTAAAATTATGAAACAACATCTTCCTATTATGCATGACAGAGAAAGGTGGGAGAGGGTCTCAGCTCAGCTTTTTAAATACTTAATGTTTTATTTTTTCTGATTACATTTAAGATATCTTAAATTTTTTTAAAGTTTTTTTTTGTCTGAAAGACTTTTAAATTTTTTTCTCTGTGTCTTCTTTTTTTCTCACCTCCCCACAACAACAAGCAATCTGATATAGGTTATGCACATGTAATCATTTTAAACACATTTCCATATTAGTTATGTTAGGAAAGAAAACTCAAAACAAAAGGGAAAAACCACAAGAAAGAAAAAAACAAATAAACAAAAATGGTGAAAATTATATACTCCAATCCTTATTGTTTTCAAAGTTCTTCCTCTGGATGTAGATGGTATTTTCCATCCCAAATTTATTGGAATTATCTTGGATCACCACTTTGTTGAGAGGATCTAAGTCTATCATAATTGATCATCACACAATGTTGCTGTTGCTGTGTACAGTGTTCTCCTGTTCTGTTCATTTCACTTAACATCAATTCACACAAGTCTCTCCAGGCTTTTCTGAAATCAGCCTGCTCATCCTTTCTTATAGAAAAAAATATTCCATAACATTCATATACAACAACTTATTCAGCCTTTCCCCAACTGATGGGCATCCACTCAATTTCCAGTGCCTTGACACCACAAAAAAGATTTCTATAAACATTGTTGTACATGTGGATTCTTTCCCTCTTTTATGATCACATTGGGATACAGACCCAGTGGAGACACTGCTGGATCAAGGGTATGCACAATTTGATACCCCTTTGGAGCTAGTTACAAATTGGTCTCCAAAATGGCTCAGCTCAGTTTTAGACAATATTTTGTAATTCCAAACTTATTATATGTTGATGACCCGACACTAATTTAAAATGATACTTTCCTCTTTTCTTGCCCTCCCAATTATTGCTTGCCTTTGCTAATCCATGGAGATTAGGAGACTCCTGAAAGGACCCTTCTCATAAGGGAACAGGGATAAAATGGCCTTGTCCTGATCCAGTGACCAAGGTTCCAGTATTTACATAGGACACTTGGAAATCACATGAGAAGTGTGATGAAAAAAATGCTAAGCTGGATTCGTTTCTTAGCTCTTCTGCTTGCTATATAAGGAACCTTGGATCATTTTACATCTCTGAGACTCAATTTCCTGATCCATAAAATGGTTTAATAATACTTGTACTACTTACTTTACAAGCAACGTTCTTTATCAGCTGTAAAGTGCTATAGACGTTAATTAATGTATTAAATAAGGAAGAAGGGCAGACCAAATATAATTGAAAGATCAGCCAGTGGTGGTGGGAGGGATCACATCCTGTCCTCCCACAGAAGTCTTTAGTAAAAGCAAAATCTCATCTCAGAGCAATTCTATTACATGCCAGTAACTGGAAATCATCAAAAGTCTGGAATAGATAGCCAGAAGGGGAAAGAATCCAGACTTTGGCCCTCAGCTTTCTTCCACTGATGGGCAGAGCCACAGAGCTTCTTGGGGCAGTTGATGCTTGAGCTTCTCTTTGAAGGAGGCCTGAGTTTTTTGCACTAGGAGGAAGTAAAGAGGGTATTGCAGGAAGGAAACCTGCAGGAAAAGGGCTCTCCTGCTTTTTCTACATTCTTCTGCTTCTTTGCTTTTCTCTTTCCTTCCCCTCTTTCCCTACAAGCAGCCCAATGGGCTTCGAGCATTGTGTGCTAAGGAGTGAGTGTAGTTTGTTCTGTTCATTGTGCCAGAAAAATTGAGCCTGTTGGAGAAAGCTGCTTTAATGATATGATTGAGATTCTGAGAAAATTATTGAAAATTCAGGGCAGCAGATGAGTATTTCATTTTACTGGAATTTTTGAACCAATATTTTCTCCTGAGTGGCCCCTGGCAACAAAAGATGGTTCTGAATTCCTTTTGTTCTAATCCTTTCATCTTGCTCAGGAAGAACCAAAGCCAGAGTGTCTTTTGAAGCTTTTTTTTTGTTTTAAAAAAATAAATACAGCCCTTCAGAGCAATGGACCCAAACCTCCTCTAAGTACTAGTAATGGCAGTGATATTCATGCTCATGCCCGTGCTATTGCCTGTAAATGTGAATCTACAAAGCTGCTCTATAGGGTAGAGTTTGCACGGCAAGACATGGCTCTCATCTTTTCTTTTCCCTTTTTGAATCTACTAAATTTATACAATATTACCTATATTTCATTATTCTCAAGGCTAATGAAGGGAGTATTCTAAAGCACATTTTCTTTTTTAAAATTTCCCAGGATCACACACCTAGATCTGCGAGAGATCTAAGACACCATATAATCCAACTCTCTCATTTTACAGATGATTCAACCAAGTGAAGTCTGTGGACATTAAAGAACATAGTACAAAGTCATATGGCTAATAAGTGACTCATAATAAGGTCATTTATTAGATGAAACTAGGTGAAAGTAGATTGATGTTGGTCTTGAAGTCAAGAAATCTTGAGTTTAAGTCTTGTCTAAGACACTTGTATGACATGCTTGACAAAGTACTCATCCTTTCTTAGCTTGTTTCTTCATCTGTTGAATGGTGATAATAGTCTCTTCTTCATTGTTATGAGATTTACATAACCCAAAATTTGAATTCAGATCTTTTTAAACTAAATCGTTTTCACTCTACTCCACCATACAGAAGCACATCTAGTTCTTGTTTCCTTCATAAATGAGAATATAGGACCTGTGAGGTCCAAGTCAACCTGCTAATCAATAGCAGAGCCAGAATGTACATTTAGGTTTCCTGATTCCTAGGTTGATATAAGGCTGTAAAGTGCTTTGTAAATCTTAAAACACTATATTAATCCTAGCTATTATTATTATTAGTTATTATTATGTGTCAAAGATGTGATTTAAATTCAGATTTGAAGGAAGATCACTAGGTGATTTTGCTTCATTAATTATAACAATAATGCATTAACAATCCTATATACATTTTTTCCAGTAATTTAAAAGAGGCCTAAAAATCAGTTCCCAATTTTGCCAGATTCAGGCCCTCTTCCTAAATCCTGGGGTAGTAGGGAGATCATAGAATCATCAATTTAGTATTGAAATATTGGGTAGCTAAGTGACATTGAATTTCACTGGTTATGTTTCCTCATTTGTGAAGAAAACCAGAACTAGATAAATTTCAGTATAGTAGAATAAAAATAAAACTGGATTTAATTTCAAAAGAGTTGTATTCAAATCCCAGACTTTATTACTCACCACTGGAGTGATGTTGGGACAGTCACTTGATCTCTTGGGTCACATTTTCTTCACTTATAAAGTTAAACTAGGTGATCTGCAAGGCCTCTTTCAGGTGTGATCTATAAGGTCCCAAATGATTCTAAAGATGGATGGCTCTAAGAAGAATTTCCATCTTTTCTTCCAGTGATAGCTAGATATATCTAGGCAAAAGAAAGGAAAGTTTTGATGCCTAATGTGTGAGGATCCTTCCAATCTTCACCTCAATTTCTGTTTTCCCTTTAATCATTCTATCTGCTGTAAGCATATTCATCTATGATTAAAACCTAGATAGTGAGAAGTAGCAGGAATAGCAAAGCACTCAAATATATCTGGCTAGCTCATAAAAAAATGGTAGAGTCAAGAAAGTGTAAACACTCTTTGTATTCCCAACCTTCATTTCCCCTTCTTCCCTATCAATAATTACAAAAAAATATTCTTTAATGTATGACTAAAATTGTGCTTAGATATAAATCTGTAGTTTTAAATGACATTTTCTTAAAGGCTAAATTTATAGCCCTTTATTTTACTGGAAATGTTTCTTAGCTGGTGGAAGTTAGGAGTTCTAGTTTTAGTTTACCTCAACATTCAACAACTGGACTTCAACTTCTTTATCTTTATTTAACCAGCATCAAGTATTGCTAGGAAAGGCATAATCCTTTTCATTATTAAGAACCAGATGCTGTTAATCAAATGCTCATTTCTATCTAATATATATATATATATATAATATAGAAATATATATATATACACACATATATATGTACATATATGTATATTTGTATATATGTGTATATGTGTATACACACACACCCACACACCCACACCCACACCTATATATATATATATATATATATATATATATATATATATATATGCGCCACTCAATACCAGAGAGTCCTCTCCAGGGCTCTCAAAGAGCTAGTTGTCTTTTTTTTTCTTTAGCTTCCTTCTCTCTTCCACCCTTTCCCCCCAATCCTCCTAAGGTGTTATCCACCAGACAGAATTTGCTACCACTTTGGAACTTGGTTAATTTATTCCTTCTCCATTTCCTTTCTATTGCTTGCTCCACAGTTGAAGCCTGGAGAATTGGCATTGCTTACCTTCAGAATTTCCTTCTCTTTTTAAATCTTGCTTACTTGGCATCTATAGTTTTATAGTGTTTTGTCCCCAGGTAAAGAAACTGATTTTTATTGCTTTCTGAATTAGTGTTGCTATAAATAAATGGATCATATGATGAGGAAGAACAAAGGACAAATGAACCCTGACAGTCCTTGATAACTACTAGATGACTTATATTTAAACTCTTTCTTCATCTTTTTTTCTGGCCCAAGAAGTTTATATTTTTATCCTAAGGAGCCAAATGGACCCATTAAAAGTTTTGGGCAAAAGAGTGATCTGGTCAGCCTTGCAGAATAGGAGGTGATCTAGAATGTATCTATAGAAAGAAGTTTTAATCAATCAATTATCAATCAAAAAATATTATGAGTGCCAATGATGAAAATATGCTTGTATGTGTGTATACACATACATGCATATGTATAAGAGTCTTGGGCTCTCCAAGAGACCACAACTCACACTTGTAAAGGAAGCTGAAGGGGAAAGAAAGTATTCAGTTTAGGGACATGATAAACATGCCTCAAAGTATGTAGCTAGGTGGGAAATAAAGAAGTGATTGACCTGAGTGGCTGAGAGATTCTAGCATTTTTCTACCTTCTAATCAAAGGATTGATGAAGAATGGATTCCAGAATGTAGAAGTTTGGGGGGGCATGATTGAAAAGAAAAATGCAATTGCTCTTGGAATGCCAAAATTTCAAGTATTTTACTTTGTTATACACACACCTGGAGGGATGTGTGATTCTGTCATCTAGTTCCAAGTTATTTCTTGATGAAATCATCTATTTTTTTTCAATGATTTTCTCTAGTCTCAAAATGAGGAAGGATATGTTGCAGTTAATTTCATACCTTTGATAGATTGCTTCTCTCTAGAAGTCTGACCCTTCTGTGTTTATAATAATTGAGATGGGGAGAGGAACTCCTTTCATTACCTATATATTGTCTATCTGGTTCACCTTCTGTTTTTACATCTGCATCTTTTTCTATATGCCTTCTTTTGTTTCTTGTGATTCTTTATATATATATATATATATATATGTATATATATATATATATATTTTTTTTTTCTCTTATAGTGAGATGCTGTTTCATTGAAATCACAACTTTAAAAGAGAAAGGAATTTTAGAGATTACCTAATCCAATCCCTTCATTTCATAAATGAGGACTCATATACTACAACTTAATTCTGCCATTCTACAAATCAAATAACAATTACTTTGTTTAACGTTTTTGCTATGCTAAAAATTACTGCTAAAATTCTTTGAAATTCATGGAGTTTTTTTCCCTTCTGAACTTGATCTCTTGACCATTGGGTAGTATTGCTAGGAACAAAGGTATTCAGTTTATTGACTTGTATCTTGTTAGAAATAAATTGTTCTCCATAACAATTGGACCAATTTATAATTCCACCAGAAGTGTGTCTGGGGTATATGAAATTCTAATTTGAAAAGAGAGAATTGAACACAAACATAAGTTTAATGGGAGATTGTTAATGACCTACATAGATGGAGAAATAGAATTGATATGTAATTATGAACTAGAACCCAGTACTCCAAGCTCTGAATTTAGGTGAACAGGTTTCAAACTTGGAATCAAGTTCCAAAATTCATTCTTTGGCTAATTAATCCCTTACCTAAGTTTCTTTTAAGAAAAATGAAAATATAGCTTACTTGTTTGACTATAATTTGTGTCTAGATCTCCAAAGATTGAGTTAAAAAGCCTTTGGATCCCATGCTATGCTCAAAGTAACAAATTATCCATCTATGTATCTATTTGTGTTTAATGTAATCTTTATTTTATCTCCCAGAAAATACACCGAAGACTCACAGGAGACCATAACAATCACTACAATTCTCTGTTCTCTCTAGAGAATTCTCAGGATTCTAAAGCCCTCCAATATGTAATTTGGATTCTGCTATAAAAAGAAATGGTTTTCTATTGGTTTTTGCTATTGTTCAGTTGTTTCAGTCATTTCTAACTTTTCATGACCCCATTTGGGCTTTTCTTGGCAAAGATACTCAAATATTTTGCCATTTCCTTTTCCAGCTAATTTCACAGATGAGCAATTTGAGGGAAACATGGTAAAGTGACTTGCCTAGGGTCAAATGTTTGATGCTGTCTTTGAACTCAGAAGATGCATCTTCTGATTTCAGGCCTGACAATCTCTCCTTTGTACCACCGAGCTGCCCTTTGCTATTGGATCAATTTTAGTTAGTGCCACCTTTTACTCCAAAGAAACATACAGATTAACTAGTTTTATTGGAATAATAATACATGCATTACCAATAATACCAATATTGAGCTCAATATAATGCATATATATGTTTTTAATGCATAATGCTTCTTAAGTTATAAGAAAAATTATTATATTTTATATAATCTTCTTATGATGAGATTCCTTGATAAAGCTATTGATAAGTGATGCTTCTACTACTATTCTCATTCTCTTCTAAACCTGTTCAACAAATGAATCCAATGGCCTTTTCTTACTTATTATTCTTCTTGACCATTCTGAAAACTTTGACAGTGTCAATCATCCTCTTCTCCCAGATACTCCTTCTTTTTCTTTTCTTTTTCTTGTGATGCTTTCTGTCTTAATTTTCCTTATATCTGTGATTCCTACTCAGACTTCTTTGCTAAATCTTCATCTGGATTATATCCAGTATCTACTGTATCTTAAATCCTCTTCTCTTCTCCCTCTTTATCATGTTTATTTAATTATTTCCTTAGTGTCCACAGATCACATTGATACAGATGATTCTCAGATCTATTTATTTAGGTCTCATCTTTCTGCAGACCTCCAGCCTCACACACCAAGTGCTGATTAGTCATCTCAAACTGGACATCCATAGATATCTCAAATTGACCATGTCTAAGACATAATTAATTATCTTTCAAGTACCTTTCTTCCCCTTTTATTGATTGTGAGATTTTGTTTTGCCCTAATATATGGTCAATTTTTGTGTAGGTACCATGTACTGCTGAGAAAAAGATGTATTCCTATCTGTCCTTATTCCATTTTCTCCAAGAGGTCTATCATATCTGGGTTTTCTAGGATCCTATCAGCTTTCCTAGTTTCTTGTTTATTTTGTGGTTAGATTTGTCTGATTCTGAGAGAGGAAGGCTGAGGTTCCCCACTAGAATAACTGTCTATTTAGTCCAGTAACTGGCTTAAAACCTTCTCTAGAAATTTACCTGCTTTACCGCTTGGTGCATACACATTTACTATTGTTACTACTTCATTATTTATGGTACCCTTTATCAAAATTTACTTCCTTATCTCTTTTTTATAAGCTCTATTTTTACTTTTGCTTTATCTGAGATCAGAATTGCTATGCCTGCTTTTTTTTTTCTTCAGCTAAAGCATAATAAATTCTGTTCCAGCCTTTTACCTTTACTTTGTATGTGTCTCTCTGTGTCAAATGTGTTTCTTGTTAATAAAATATTGTAAGATTCTGTTTTTAAGCCACTCTGCTATTTGATTTTTTATTTTATGGGAGGATTTTATTTTATGGGAGAATTCATCCTATTCCTATTCACAGTTATGATTACTAGTTCTGTATTTCCCTCCATCCCTTTTTTCTCCCCTGTATATACTTATGTTCTTTCTTACTATCCTGTCCTCTGGCATGTGTTTTTTTTAACCACTCCAATCGCTGCCTTATCTCCTATCACTCCTCCCCCCTTCTCTTACTTTTCCCCATAGTGTTTCTGCCATCTCTTCTATCTTGTCCCTTCTTTCCTTAATTGTAATAGGCTTTTGCACCTCTTGGTATGAATTAATTGTCCCATTATACATCCCTTTCTCTCTTTTTCCAGTACAGATCTTTTTCTACCTCTTAATGTTTTTTCTTTGATGCTTTCACATCAGAGTCCAGTCACAACCATGCCCTCTGTCCATGTGATATCTCTCTGTCTGCACTAGTGACAGATACAGTTCTCAAAAGTTACAGATATTATTTTCCTATCTAGGGAATGTGAACAATCTAACCTTTAAATAACAAATATCTCTCCCCCCCCATTTAACTTTCTATGCTATTCTTGAGCTCTCTGATTGTAGATTAAATTTTCTGTTCAGTTTCATCTTTTTTCAATAGAAATGACTGAAAGTCTCCTGCTTCATTGAAGCTCCATATCTTCCCTTGCAAGATGATGCTGAATCTCACTGGTTAGTTAATTCTTGGTTGTAACCCCAGGTTTGCCTTCCAGAATATGATATTTCATGCCCTCTGATCTTTTATTGTAGAAGCTTCCAGGTTCTGGGAAATCCTGACTGTTCCTCCTTGATATTTAATTATTTTTGTCTGATATCTTGGAGTATTTTTTCTTGAGACTACAGTTTTTGAATTTCCCAATGATGTTCCTAGGGTTTTTCTTGTGGGATTTCTTTCCAAAGGTGATCAATGGATTCTTTCAATCATTATTTTCCCTTCTGTTTCTAGAAATTGGAGCAATTTTCCTTAATGATCCCTCATAGAATGCTATCCAAGATCTTGGCCTCAGGCAGGCCAATAATTTTTAAATTCTCTCTTCTGGATCTATTCAGGTCAGCTGTTTTTTAATGAAATATTTCACATTTTCTTCCATTTTTTCATTCTTTTTAGTTTGTTTGACTGATTGTTGCTGTTTCACAAAATCATTAGCATCCATTTGCCCTGTTCTAGTTTTGAAGTGTGATTTTCTTCAGTTAGCTTTTGTATATCTTTTTCCATTTTGGTTAATTCTACTGTTTAAGGAATTGTTTTCTTCAGACATTTTTTTTCCTTTTCCAAATTGTTGACTCTCTCATGCATACCTCTCATTTCCTTTCTCATTTTTTCTTCTACCTCTCTTATTTATTTTTGGAAGTCTTTTATGAGCACTTCCAAGAAGCCTTTTTGGGCTTGAGATTAATTTATCTCATTCTTGAGATTCCCTCTGTGGACATTCTGTCCTCATCTGAGTTTGTGTTTTGGTCTGCCCTATCAACAGAATAGCTTTCTATGGCCAATGAATGTTCTTTTCTGTTTCTTGTTCATTTTCTTTTCTTTTGGCATTTCCTCTTTTTTTTTCTTTTAAGGGCAAGCCCTACTTCTGGAATAAAGCTTCCTATGTAGCTCTGAACTCTGAGCCCAGCAACCCCTTGTGTTTGCAGGAAGTAGCTTTGCCTGCTCTGTTCAGGAAACAGCCTTGTTTCCCAGAGTTTGTCTTCTGATCTGCTACTGGAGGCTGCCCCACTGATTCACTCCTCTATTGAGCCAGAACTGAGGGTCTTAGTTGCTGATTTACTGCCCTCTTACTGGCTTTCCCAAAGTCTAGCTGAGCTGAGTTGAATACCCTTTTCACCCCAGTGAGACTGGCCTTTCTTGTTGTTTTCCAAGTCTCTCTTGAGGTGCAGAGGGATTTCATTCCACCAGACTCTATTCATAGGCTTAGTTTCATATGGTTTTTGAGGGAAACTGGAAAGCTTTTCCTGGCTTAATTGCACCATCTTGGTTCACCTCCGGAAGTCCCTTTCTTCCTCTTTTAAACAAATATCTTTATTGTTACTCAGGGCACTACCAGATTAGTAAAGTAGAGGAGCAAATCAGTGGGGCAGCCTCCAGTACCAGATAAGAAGGCAAACTCTGGGAAACCAGGTCATTTCCTGAACAGAGCAGGAAAAGCTGCCCCTGCAAACACAAGGGGGTGTGGTGCTCAGAGCTCAGAGCTACACAGGAAGTTTGGGAAAGTGCCCCTTTACTTCAGGGGCAGGGCTGGACCTTAAAAGAAAAAAAAAGAGGAAATACCAAAGGAAAAGAAAATAAAATGAGCTATCACGAATGTGTCATGGTTGTCCTGTGAAAGAATTCTGGCTCAGATGGCTTTACATCATAAGTAAAGGCATTTTAAGGAGATATACATACTTAATGGACAGGTCAATCTCCCAGAAGGAGATAGCAGCCTAGCAAAGGAATATAAAGATTTTTATAGAGTAAATGGTGTTGATTACAACACAAGGTCTAAATTTTGAAGTTATAGATGAGTTTGCTAATATGGGGAAGTAATTTGGTAGAATTGGACATGAATGCTTACTTAGGGAGGTTTCAGTGTATGATAATGGTGTTATAAGTATCATAGGTTCACCCCAAAACATTATAAAAGGAGAACTGCACAGGTGCCATATTAGGAGAAAGATTTATTCATGATGTTCTGCATCCCATTGGTACTACTTTCTTATTGTCTGATTTCTGTATTATGATTTTTGGTAACTGTCATGTGATAACCTGTTGATGTGGTTGCAGAATATGTAAGCCTGTTAATTATTCTAGTGAGACCCCATTATTAATTATTTCTGTGGGGCTCAGGACTGGGAGCAGGTTTGGACTGGGGACAACTATCCAAATTCCATCATTACCACCATATTGGACTCCTCTCTCCCACTTTCATAGTAACTTTTACACATATCTACTTCTCTCCACTCACACTACCACCATCCTAGTGAAGACTTCTTCGTTCACCTCATTCCTGAATTATTGCAATAGCCTAAAATTGTTATCCCTGAGTTAAATGTCTCCTTACTCAGCTCCCCAAATGATCTTCATAAATCTCAGGATCAATTATGTCATTTCTCTACTCAGTAAACTTTTCTGTCTTGACATCAGGATCAAATTTAAAATGTTCTTTTTTTCTCTAATGTACTCTATAATCCAACAACACAGACATTCTTGCTGTTCCTTCCATACTGTGTTCCATGCTGGGAATACACCTCTTCCCTCTTCATCTTCATCTTTAGCATCCTCAGTTCATCTTATGCAGAAAGTCTCTCTCTCTCTCCGTTTCTCTCTTTGTCTCTGTCTCTGTCACTGGCTCTCTGGCTCTCTATCATTCTCTCTCTCCCCATATCAAATATAGTTAGTTGTTAGCATATTGTCTCTCCCATTAGAATGTGAGCTCTTTGAAGGCAGGAATTGTTACTGCCTTTTATTGTACTTCCAGAACTTAGCAAAGTGCCTGATATGTAGATGGTGCTTGCTTGCTGTTGATATGGATGATTATTTTTTTCTGACTTTCTTCAAGATTTAATTTCTGTATGTTATAGCACAGCACAGTTCTTTCTTTCTTTCTTTCTTTCTTTCTTTCTTTCTTTCTTTCTTTCTTTCTTTCTTTCTTTCTTTTTACTAAAGCTTTTTATTTATAAAACATGTATGGGTAATTTTTCAACATTGACCTTTGCAAAACTTTCTGTTCCAAATTTTCCCCTCCTTCCTCCCCTACCTAGATGGCAGGTAATCCAATACACATTATATATATTACAATATATGTTAAATCCAATATATGTATACATAGTTATACAATTATCTTGCTGCACAAGAAAAATTGGATCAAGAAGGAAAAAAACCTGAGAAAAAACCCCCAAAATGCAAGCAAACAAGAACAGAAAGAATGAAAATGCTATACTGTGGTCTATAGTCCTCTCTCTGGATGTAGATGGCTCTCTTCATCACTGAACAATTGGAACTGGTTTGAATCATCTCATGCACAATTTTTTCTTAGGGGAAAATTGAATACCTTATTTTTTATGCTTAAAAATTATATTAATAACATTTACATGGCACTTAAGATTTGCAAAGCACTGTATAAAAATTATTTCTTTCTATACTCATAACAATCATGTTAAAAATAACATTTTACAGATGAAGAAAATGAGGCAAACAAATTTTAAGTAACTTGTTCATGGTTACACAAGCTAGAAAGTGACTGGATTTGAATTCAGAATTTTTTCATTCTAGGACCATAACACCCATTCATTTTTAACTGTATAATCCACAACTAGGCTTCTTTTTGCTTTAAGGATAGGCAGTCTGAGAGTTATTAAAGATCTGAGATTTTTCAAGTATTTTTTTTAAATAGTGAGAATGGCATTTGCAGTCAGGTTGGTTTAGATTTATCCCCCCTCTGTGCTCTGTATGGAAAGTAGAAAACAAATTCCCTGAAGCGGTACTTGAAACTTGTCCCTTTGAGTTTCAAGAGCTTTGGCTGTTGAAAAATAAAGTGTACTCAAGGAGGCAAAAAATGGAAACAAAAGTCCTATATATACCAACACATTCTTAGAACACTTCTTTCAGTAGCAAAGACATAGAAATTGAAGTACTCAGGCATGAGAAAAACAGGGCAGTCAAAATAATGACGTTTTAAGAGCGTTTATTACTGGCCAGGATCCTCAACACCAAGACTCTAGTCATTATTTTGATCTAGTCTAGTCAGTAATGAGTGGCTTCAGGGCCACATATTTATAGAAAGAAGAGAGAGAGAGACATCAAAATGTTTCTTTATACATTTGTCATAATAAAGAAATTTCTATTCTAAACAGAAGGCAAAAAGTTATCACTCTAAAGGGGTCATTGCCAGACAGCAATAAGCAGTATTTCTTTAAGCTTATCAGGTTGTCAAGGTCTTAGATTTTTCAGGACAGCAGGACAGGATTTTCAGGACAGGGGTGTAAAAATGCCATCTGCATTAGGAAGTGAAGAAGTAGTAATAAACTTCTAACTACAAAGATTCAAGATTATGTTTCTCACGGTCCCATTTGAGGTGATTTTCCATTTCAAAACAAAGTGGGTGCTCATTGACAGAATGACAAACTAAATTGTAGATTAAGAATATGATGGTAAGAAATGATGAATTTAAGACATTTAATGAAATACAGGAACATTATTATGAATGGATACAAATAAAGTAAATAGAAACGAGAAGAATAACATACATAATGAATAAGACATTATGAAAAAAAGACATATTTTTAAAAAATCAATTAAAGGAGGCCGTACTGTGAGTAATTAAAAAAAAAACCTAATATTTATCCCAAAGACTAAATAAAAAGACATGCCAGTAGTGCACTTCTAGTCATTAGCATCATATGTAATGGACATAAACTGGAAGCCTTCCCAATAAGATCAGGAGTGAAACAAGGTTGTCCTCTGTCACCATTGCTATTCAGTATTGTTTTAGGAATGCTTGCTAGCTTTGGCAAGAAGAGAAGAAAAAAAGATTAAAAGAATTAGAGTAGGTCATAAGGAAGTTAAATTATTACTCTTTATAGATGATATGATGATATATATAGAGAACCCTAGAGAATCAACTAAAAAACTACTAGAAAAAATTCACAACTTCAGCAAAGTTTCAAAATACAAAATAAATCCACAGGAACCATCAGAATTTTTATACATCACTAACAAAATCCAACAACAAGAGATACAAAGAGGAATTCCATTTAAAATAACTGTTAATAAGGTAAAATATTTGGGGATCTATCTGCCAAGGGACGGTCAGGAATTATATGAACAAAATTACAAAACACTTTCCATACAAACAAAGTCAGATTTAAGCAATTGGAAAAATATCAAGTGCTCTTGGATAGGTTGAGCAAATGTAATAAAAATAACAAAATTGCCTAAATGAATCTATTTATTTAGTGCTGTAACAATCAAACTCCCAAGAAACTATTTTATTGTTCATCAGTTGGAGAATGGCTGAATAAATGATGTCATATGAATGTTATGGAATATTATTGTTCTGTAAGAAATGACCAGCAGGATGCTTTTCAGAGAGGCCTGGTGAGAATACATGAACAGATGCTAAGTGAAATGAGCAGAACCAGGAGATCATTATGCATGACAACAACAAGATTATACGATGATCAATTCTGATTGACATGGCTCTCCTCAACACTGAGATGATTCAAATCAGTTCCACTTGTTTAGTGATGAAGAAAGTCATCTGCATACAGAGTGAGGACATTGGGAACTGCACTACTGGCTAGTGCACAAGTATTTAACAACTGACTGTCTAGAAAAAAAATATGGATAATACACTTTTAAGTTTAGTCTACATTTTAACATTTCCTGCTTCCTTTTATTAAGTATATGCTGTCAACAAGTTCTGTTTTGTAGCATTTACAGATTCTGGAGATGTAAAGCTTCACACTCAAAATTTAACAATCTGATCTCTTTTTTTAATTAAAGCTTCTTATTTACAAAACATATGCATGGATAATTTTTCAACAATGACCTTTGCAAAGCCTTTTGTTCCAAATTTCCCCCTCCCCTACATGTCAGGTAGTCCAATACATATTAAATATATTAAAATATATGTTAAATCCAATACACACACACATTTATAGAGTTATCTTGCTGCACAAGAAAAATCAGATCAAGAAAGAATTAAAAAAAACTATGAAAGAAAGCAAAATGCAAGCAAATAACAACAGAGAGAGTGAGAATGCTATGTTTGGCTCACACTCAGTTCCCACTGTCCTCACTCTGTATGCAGATGACTTTCTTCATCACTAAACAAGTGGAACTGATTTGAATCATCTCAGTGTTGAGGAGAGCCATGTCAATCAGAATTGATCATCGTATAATCTTGTTGTTGTCATGCATAATGATCTCCTGGTTCTGCTCATTTCACTTAGCATCTGTTCATGTATTCTCTCCAGGCCTCTCTGAAAAGCATCCTGCTGGTCATTTCTTACAGAACAATAATATTCCATAACATTCATATGACATCATTTATTCAGCCATTCTCCAACTGATGAACAATAAAATAGTTTCTTGGGAGTTTGATTGTTACAGCACTAAATAAATAGATTCATTTAGGCAATTTTGTTATTTTTATTACATTTGCTCAACCTATCCAAGAGCACTTGATATTTTTCCAATTGCTTAAATCTGACTTTGTTTGTATGGAAAGTGTTTTGTAATTTTGTTCATATAATTCCTGACCGTCCCTTGGCAGATAGATCCCCAAATATTTTACCTTATTAACAGTTATTTTAAATGGAATTCCTCTTTGTATCTCTTGTTGTTGGATTTTGTTAGTGATGTATAAAAATTCTGATGGTTCCTGTGGATTTATTTTGTATTCTGAAACTTTGCTGAAGTTGTGAATTTTTTCTAGTAGTTTTTTAGTTGATTCTCTAGGGTTCTCTATATATATCATCATATCATCTATAAAGAGTAATAATTTAATTTCCTTATGACCTACTCTAATTCTTTTAATCTTTTTTTCTTCTCTTCTTGCCAAAGCTAGCAAGCATTCCTAAAACAATACTGAATAGCAATGGTGATAGAGGACAACCTTGTTTCACTCCTGATCTTATTGGGAAGGCTTCCAGTTTATGTCCATTACATATGATGCTAATGATTTTAAATAGATGCTACTGACTGTTTTAAGGAAAAGTCCATAGTTATTCTAATACTCACTAGTGTTTTTAATAGGAATGGATGTTTTATTTTATCAAATGCTTTTTCTGCATCTATTGAGATATTTATATGGTTTTTGTTAATTTAGTTATTGATATAGTCAATTATGCTAATAGTTTTCCTAATATCGAACCATCCCTGCATTCCTGGTGTAAATTCTCCTTGTTTGTGGTGTATTATCCTGAGAATGATTTTTTTGTAATCTCTTTGCTAATATTTTATTTAACATTTTTGCATCAATATTCATTAGGGAAATTGGTCTGTAATTTTCCTTTTCTGTTTTCACCCTACCTGGTTTAGGTATCAGCACCCTATCTGTGTCATAAAAGGAATTTGCTAGGGACTCTTTCTTTTCCTATTTTTTCAAATAGTTTGCATAATATTGGAATTAATTGTTCTTTAAATGTTTGGTAGAATTCACATGTAAATCCATCCGACCCTGGAGATTTTTTCTTAGGAAGTTGATTAATAATGTGTTCTATTTCTTTTTCTAAAATGCAGCTATTTAAGTAATTTATTTCCTCTTATTTTAATCTGGGAAATCCATATTTTTGTAGATATTCCCCCATTTCATTTAGATTGACATATTTATTGACATATAGTTGGGCATAATAACTCCTAATTATTGTTCTAATTTCCTCTTCATTAGTGGAAATATCTCCCTTTTCACTTTTGAGACTAACAATTTTCCTTTCCTTTTTCCTATTCAAATTTACTAAAGGTTTATCTACTTCATTGTTTTTTTTTTCATAAAACCAACTCTTAGTTTTTTATTAATTCAATTGTTTTTTTTTTCAAATTTTATTAATCTCCCCTTTTACTTTCAGAATTTCAAATTTGGTATTTAATTAATAATTTTTAGTTATTTCTTTTCTAGCTTTTTTATTGCAAGCCCAATTCATTGGTCTTCTCTTTATTTTATGCAAGTAAGCATTTAGAGATCTAAAATTCCCTCTAATAATGGCTTTTGCTGCATCCCACAAATTTGGTATGTTGTCTCATTGTTGTCATTCTCTTGGATGAAATTATTGATTATATCTATGATTTGTTGTATGATTCATTCTTTAGGATTATATTCTTAATGTATCCAATTAATTTTCCGTCTATTTTCTCCTGGCTTTTCATTGCATCATGATCTGAAAAAAATGCATTTAGTATTTTTGCCTTTCTTTATTGATTCTGAAGTTTTTATGTCCCAATACATGGTAATTTTTTGTGTAAGTTCTATATACTGCCAAAAAAAGGTATATTCCTTTCTGTCTCCATTAATTTTCTCCAAAGGTCTATCATCCTTTGCTTTTCTAGGATTCTATTTACTGCCTTAACTTCTTTCTTATTTATTTTGTGGTTTGATTTATCTAGGTCTGAGACAGCAAGGTTGAGATTCCCACTAGTATAGTTTTGCTGTCTAATTCTTCTTTTAGCTCTCTCAACTTCTCTAGGAATTTGGATGCTATACCACTTGGTACCTATATGTGTAATATTTACATTACTTCATTTTCTATGCTACCTTTAAGTAGAGTGTAGTTTCCTTCCTTATCTCTTTTAATTAGCTAAGTGTGTCTGATATTCTCTCTTTGAGCCAAATCTGATGAGAGTAAGATTTATACAATGCTCACCCTCCTCCCCTCTTTCAACCTCAAATGGAATGTCTTTTTTGCCTCCTGATGAGATGTAATTTACCCCCATTTTAACTCAATTTTCCTCATCTTCCAATATAATTACCATTTCTCCTCTAAATTTTTTTTTAAATCTTCACAATAAAATCAAATTATACCTGTACACTCTAAGTATACCCATAACAGAAATATAGATTTCAAGAGTTAAATATATCATCTTTCCCCTTTACTTTTTTATACTTCTCTTAAGTTCTGTATTTAAAGATCAAATTTTCTATTCAGCTCTGGTCTTTTCATCAGAAATACATGGAATTCACCTGTTTCATCAAATATTAATTTTCCCCTGAAAAATGATGTTCAATTTTGCTGAATAATTGATTCTTCAATCCAAGTTCCTTTGCCTTTCAGAATATTAGATTCCATGCCCTTTGATGTTTTAAAGTGGAAGCTGCTAGGTTCTGGGCAATCATGATTGTGGCTCCTCAATATCTGTTTCCTTCTGCCTGTTTGCAATATTTTCTCCTTGATTTGTTAATTCTGAAATTTAACTATGATGTTCCTTGAGGTTTTTATTTTGGGGTCTCTTTCATGAGGTGATTGGTGAATTCTTTCAATGGTTATTTTATTCTCTGGTTGTAGGACATCTGGGCAGTTTTCCTTGATCATTTCCTGAAAGATGATGTCTGGGGTCTTTTTTTTCATCATGATTTTCAGAAAGTCCAATAATACTTAGATGGTGTCTCCTAGATCTGTTTTCTAGGTTAGTTGTTTTCCCAATGAGGTATTTTATATTTTCTTCTATTTTTTTTTTATTTTTTTGGTTTTGTTTGATTGATTCTTGAAATCCATTGATTCATTCACTCCCATTTATTCAATTCTAATTATTATTGAGATATTTTCTTCATTTAGCTTTTTTTTATCTTCTTTTGCATTTGGCCAATTGAATTTTATATGAAGTGTCTTATTCATTACATTGTTTTCCATTTCACAGATTTTGTTTTTCAGTGAATTGGTTTCTTTTACATATCTATTTTATAAGGAGTTATATACTTTTTTCCACTTCATCAAGTCTATTTTTAAAGGAGTTTTCTTCAAATAATTTCTGGTTTTCATTTTCTATACCCTTTGCAAAGATCTCATTTTCTTTCCCCATTTTTCTTCTAACTCTTTTTTAAGATTCTTTTTGAATTCTTCCAAGATACCCTTGTCAAATGGAGACCAATTCATATCATCCTTTGGGCTTCATTTTTGATTTGCCTTTAGGATCCTCAGAGTTTGAGGTCTGTTCTTCATTTTCTTCTATAAAAGCTGTCTATGGTCAGAGTTCTTTTTACGTTTTTGCTCATTTATTTTTTAAAGATTGAAGTCTGCTTATAAGGCAAAGGAGTGACAGCTGCTTTAGTTTGCCCTGGGGCAGTTCTGCTGACTGACTTCTGGGTTTGGGTAAGCACCAAGTTCTGCATTCTTCTGGGACTCAGTGCTTCTCATTTTGCCTTTTGTATTTGCTTTTTGGTGTCTTACAGCAAATCTACTTAGCCACCCACTTGCAACCAGGACCGAGTAGCCTAAGAACCTCACAGTAGATTTCCTGGGGGGAGAGGATGCAGCAGTACCCTGGCTTTCTGTCCCAGGTTCCCTGTGCTGCTGTCTGGGCTAGGCAGCCTCTCTCCCCGCCCCCCACCTGATTTGTAACAGACTTTTTCTGAAATTCTTTCAAAGCATTTTCTTCTGGAAATTTGTTGTATTCCAAAGATTTGTGGGTTCTTTTATTCCGAAACCAGTTCAGAGGCTTAATCTGCTCTTAATTTGAGGAAAGCTTGGAGGAGGTCACCCAGACATTTGTCTGTTCTCTGCCATCTTGGTTCTGCCCCCAACATTTTTTTATTTGCTGAGGCAATTGGTGTTAAATGACTTACCCAGGGTCACAGAGCTAGGAAGTGTTAAGTGTCTGAGACCAGATTTGAACTCAGGTCCTCCTGATTTCAGGGCTGGTGCTCTATCAACTTTACCACCTAGCTGCCCCTGTCATTTTTAAAGCAAGCAAATTTGAGTTCTTGGATGAAGTAGGGGCTATTCCCACTCCCTACTTTATCCCTAACTTTCTATCTGTTGCATATCCACGTTTTTATTAGTAGAATTTAGGGTCAGTCCATTTTACTTTCACGTATGAAAGGCCTCGAATTCCAGGACAAAGAGTTGGGCTTCATTTGATCTGTGATAGGAAAACTGAAAGTTTATGAGCAGAGAAATGAGGTGACCCAGGCTGTGATTTAGAAAGATTAATCCAATAGATTAAATGATAAATTGGGAAGAGATGATAATGGACACATATAGACTGTTTGGAATGAGTACTTCTTCAGTGATCCAGATGAGTGGTCATGAGAGTAGTGTCTGGGAATAGTAGAAGACTCGGATTTGAAAATCCTGGGAGTTTTTGCCATTGCTATGGCAGTCTTATATTGTATAGTAAGGGTCACAACAACTCACGAAATAGAATTATTGGAGACATAGCTAGAATTTTATGGATCAGGGCAGGAGTCAAGAAAGTCATCTACACACAGAGATAGTAGAAGGGTAGGCAGAGACCTATAACTTGAGATGGATATGGAACTTAGTCTTTGAAAGTATCTGGTGGCTTCTATTTCCACAAAAAATACATAAAGTATTTTATGCATGGTATTACAGTAGGTGCTGATTGTACAAGAGTAAAATAAAGAAAAAAGTCTGGAATCTTACAATCTAACATCTGAATGCTTACTTTCACATAGGAGTAATATAGCGCACAAATGGATAAATGTAAATATGAAAATTTGAAGAAGAAGAGAGCACCAGTAACTAGGAAAATTAGGGAAGGATCCTTTTAGGAAGTGACATATTAATTGAGTCTGGGAGGAAGATAAAGATTCTAAGAAGTAAAAGGGAGAAAGGGGGAATTGCAGGCATGAGGGAAAGCTATGTAGAGATATGAAGGTAGGACATGGAGTGCCAAATTTGGTTAATAAACCAATAGACCTGTTAAGATGAGATGAAGAATGCATGAAGGAGATTAAGCATGAGATTTTTATTGTTGTTTGTCCTTCATTCCCTAAGAGTTCCATGACATCAGGGAGGTGACATGAAAGTGAATTGTATTCAAGTGAAAGAAGGCTGGGCAAAGTCACTTTTCCCTCCAGGGGTCATCTGAGCCCAGTGGCAAGTTATATATCATGATGACTGGAGATGGCTCTGGATGCAGTAGGAGAACTTGGCTTTTTAAATCTAAGGTTGTTGTTGTTTCTTTTTAACAGATTCTGGTTTGTCTAAAGTAGTGCCCATTTAGTGATTAAGCCTGGGTAACAAATGGGGCAGAGACCAGCCTCTTTTACTTAGTCAAAAAAATCAATCTGGGATGGGAGACCTTCAGGGTTTCTGGCCAAAACAAGAAACAATTAATATTTACATTTATTCTGAGTCAATCTGGGCCCAAACAATGATCAAGTAGGGCTTGGTCTGGGACCTAGTGTTGGCCAATCAGTGAGAGTCAGATCAGTTTGGGTTTAAGGCAAGGTCCTACTTGTGAACCCTGAGATATCTTGTGAGATTTCAATGATCAAAATAAGCCTGAAAAAGTAGGCTGGAACTAGATTGTGAAGAGATTTAAAGATTGAAATGAAAAATTTACATTTTACCTTAAAGAAGAGTAAGGAATTCGGATACTGGCTGATGGTAGGTGAAGCTCAGTTCCAAGAAGGATATTTCAGAGAGAGAAAACTAAACATTGAGATACAAAATAGAAATTAGAAATACATTTGCAGTAACAAATTTTAAATGCAAGTTTACTATATCCATTATGTTAATTAAGCAAATGTCTAAATTCTTAATCCCAGTGTGTGTGTATGTGTGTGTGTGTGTGTGTGTGTGTGTGTGTGTGTGTGTGTTTTGTAGGGGAAGGAATAAAGAAGAAAGATAGTAAATAACAGAAAGGAAAATATCCCCAAGTATCTTTCTCCTCCTACTGATTGAGTGGATTCAGTGCAAAGGGAATGGATTGTGAATGCCAGGGAAATGCTATTGGGTATAGGTTCTTTGTAGTTTCTCACCAATGCTAAGAGAATTCTCTTTCTTACCCAACAATGATGGTGGAGATAAAATACCCCAGGGATTCACTTGCCAGCCTGGTCTGAACTTCTTTTTCACTTTTGGGGAGTACCTACAATGGTTTAAGCCAAGGCAGAAATGTTGAGCCACAGAAATCTTCCTTTCCCTCCCACACTTCCTGTGCCCAGAAACTCATTCTAAAAATTGAGGACTATGCAATATTTCAATCCCAATTTTGGTTTTGCCTTAGATGGGAAGTGCTCAGGATATTGGAGACTCTGGAAGAGGAGATGCTCAGCTCTGACATTCCCAGACTCCATAGGACTTACCATGGCATTTTGGATTGTTGGTGATTCTTTGGTTTCTGACACCAGTCTCCGAGAGTTCAAAGCAACTGCTTCTATACCTTTGAGGACAGTTTGGCATCTTCTAATTTCTAAATCCTAGCGGTATCCTCCCACTTTTCTTGCCTTGGTTATAACTCTGAGCCACATTTAGCATAATATGTATATTCTTTAAATACTTTCCAAGGACTTTAGTTACTAGAATGTTGTTTTATGGGAATCTTCCTTTTAATGTAATTTTAAGTATATACATTTAAAATAGTCCTATGTAAATTTTAGTGTGACCTAAATCATTTCTGAAGAATTCTGTATTATTCTCATTTCCAGTATATCTCCATATTTCAATATTCCAGATTCACAATCCAATATTATATATTCAACTCATATCCAGTTGCTGGGGGAAAGGAAATTTAAAAAAGCATCTTCTCCCCAGTCCCTAGACTTCAAATATATGCAGGAATTCAGGGATAAAGTTTGTTAGCTTGACTGAATAAAGAACTCATACTGTACAAGTGAACAAAGGATCACATGACTGACTTTTTTACAATGATATTTAGTCCACAGCATGGCACTGAGAATAATAATTCTGCATTCCTGAATTTCTCTATACCTCATTGACTTTTCATCTCCTAGGATCTGATCTTAAGACATATCTTGATTCCCCTGTCTGTGTTTCTTAATTTCTTTTACCTCCACTAATAGGCTTATGATGGAATGCTATAATTTATTCACCACACAGTACTATGTCAGTTCCATCCCTTCTTTCTATAATTTATAATATATATTATTTTCTTCTCTGAATAATTTAACTCAGAAGCTTTTGGCAATATATTTTGTCTAAAAGGTGATATGTAAAACAGGATTGCTGCATTATTGAATTAATGAGATAAGGATAGAGTCCAGAATGGATGAGTTAAGCAAAGAACATTGCTAGCATAATTATCTCACCACTCCGTAACCACTTCTTTGAGATCTATCATCCAATACAGAGTTTGGTGGTGTTATTTATTGGTCTCCTGACCATATTGCCTACTTTCTCAAGAAGTTTGGTCCCTGGCTTCTTTTACATCTATCCCTGTTCTCATGCAACAGTACTTCAAGATAAACATTTGTGTTCCCAATTCCTCAATTTTGATTACAATGACCTCTTTCACTCCATCTCAACCATCCACAGAGAAAGTGATATCCTTGGACTTTCATCTCCAAGTGAAATATTTCTATAATTAAGAACTCTGAGATTCCCTGACTTAGCTATGATCTCTTATCATTACATCTCTCCCTATATCTTGCTTCTTCTGAATTCTTTCTGTTCATTCTGAGGCACTTCTAAGATTATATTCCTTGCTCTGACTTTACTTCCCTTCTTTCCAAATCTTGACCTTTTAGATAATCAGTTCAATATTAATACTGTTCTCTATCCTTGAGACTGTCCCTTATTCTGTCCATGTTCATGCCTCGTCAAACCTCCAAAATTTGGATTACATTCCTCCATATTCTTCTTCTTTTCCTTCTCCCATGCTCTTGAAAAGAGCAGGAGGAAGTTATGGCTATGTGCTGACTGTCTCCTTTAAGCATTAATTATCTAATCTTAACTGTGGTCTCACTGCAGCAAGATCAGTCATTTACTGGCTCTTTTTTCTCCATTGCACTATCCACAATGGTAGTCTCAAACTCCTCAACAACTGCCCCTTCTCCATACTCCCCACCCACATTACTGCCACTCTTTTAGCAGAGAGCATCAACTTATAGTTTATTGAAGAAATGCAACTGCATTTGAAATGTTGCATTTCTTCAACATTTAAATGTCTGTGACTCCCTATTACATTGAAGATCAAATATATTTTCATATATTATTCACTCTCTATATAACATAAGCTATATGGTAGCAGAGATATTTTAATTTTTTTCTTTATGTCTTCAATGCCTATTACACATACATATAGTAAGCAGATACCATATAGTACATACCATATAGTAAGCAGATAATAAATGCTTATTAGTTGGCTGATCTTTTCCAGATAGCACATACCACATAGTAAGCAGATAATAAATTCTTATTAGTTGACTAATCTTTTCCAATCAAGATATTTTTGAACACATTAATTTTTTTTATTAAAATAAATGAAAAAGGAATGCAGGAGATGAATTGAGGACCTGAGTTCAAGGCATGATTCTGACATTTATTAGTTGTGGGACCCTGGACAAGTCAATTAAATTCTGTCATGGGTGAGCTTGCAAATATTATATCCTGATATGATCAGCATTCAGACATATCCAATATGCTCACTCATTTAGTGGATATGAGTAGCTTCAAGAATGTATAGTGGAGGGCAGATTCCCCATTACTCCATTTCTCTGAGAAGCTATAATCAGACCCGAGAGTGATCAGTGGTCAGTGGCAGCAACTGGTGGTTCTGTCAAATCTGAGAAGTTTTTTCACTACCTATGTGGCCAATGCCTTGGGTTCATGTGCCTAATCTCATCATCTCTTTTCCTGGGTTTGGGGTGATGTGATATCAGGCCTTTTCTACTTCTTGGTCCTAGGAAAGAGTTTCTCTCATACTGCTCTAGACTCATGCATTCAATCAGCCCCAATAATCTTTCAGTTCCTTCCAGGCAATTCTTAAAACTATAAGTTATAGACAATTGCTGATCTGCATCAAAGGAGAGTTTTTAGCATTGGAGGATCCCTATATATATGAAATACAGTTTTAGACCTAATGATGGTGGTAATGATGATGATGGTAATGGATCACATTTGTATAGAATTTCACAGTTTTAAAAGTACTTCATTCCTAACAATCCTTTGTGATAGATGGCAAAACATTTATAAATCTTCTAACTTTCTCTATGAGGAATGATTAAGGACCTAGTTCTTGGGTACATTGTTAATTAATGTTAGGGTCAGGTTTTGAATTTGGCTTCTGATTCAACATCTAATATATATTTTTTGTACTTCAGCTGTTTTTAGTGGCTTTATTTTTATAGGCAAGGCAAAGTTGAACATTTCAGTCAGATTTTTTTCAAATGATTTTTATCATTTTTTTCATGCTTTTATTAAATGGTGATTAAAATCATCTTACCCATTTTTAAAGGCATTGTCATGTAAAATCTTATTAATATATTGGCTATTTGGTATGCTGGAAATGGTTCAATTTTAGTAGTTACATTTATGAGATTTCCCATTACAATCTACTTTATCTATTTTAATAATGAGGCAAAAATTAGCAAAAAGTCATAATGCTGCAAATGTACAATATTTTGGCTACACTGTGGGTACCACAGAGGAAGCTGAAATGGAAGGTGGGAAGCCATAAAAGATTGTTGACTAATTTGTTCTCAGTCCTGGCCTTACACTCTTATCATACATTACATGTAATGCTTTAATTTATTATGAAATCCTGTGTAAATTCCAAATTTTCCCTTTCTTCTTCCCCTTCCCTTGCTTCTCCCCCTTCCTTAAGAAGGCAAGCAGTTTGATACAGATCATTCATGTGAAGTCATACAAAACATATCTTCTAATTATCCATATTGCAAAACAAAATACAAGCTAAATAAAACAATAAAAATAAAGTTAAAACAACCCTAGTATCAATCCACCTTCAGAATTCATCAGTTTTGTCTCTGAAGGTAGATAGCATCATTTATATGACTCCTTTAGAATTGTCTTGGATCAATATATGGTTCAGAGTAGCTCAGTCTTTCATAATTGATCATCCTTAAAATGTTGTTATTATGTACAGTGTTCTCCCAGTTCTGGTCAATTCACCAGCATCAATTCATATTAGTTTCCCCATGTTTTTCTGAAACCATCCTGCTTGTCATTTCTTATCACATGATAATATTCCATCACAATAGTATACCACACCTTGTTCAGTCATGTCCCAGTTGCCAAATTATTATGAAATTATCAAAAAATATGTTGATAATTTTTCTAATATCGAACTAGACCTGCATTCCTGATATAAATTCCACCCGATTGTAGCTCATAATCTTCATGATATATTTCTATAATCTTCCTGCTAGCATTTTATTTAAATTTTTTACATCAGTCTTCATTTAGCTAACATAATCTCTGGCACATAGGAGTTTAATAATTGCTTATTGTATTACTTTGAATTTATGATTCCAAGCCTAGAAATCTATTTTGCCACATTGCCTCTATTTTTTGGAAGACACCAGTTATCTCATTGGTTTAGGGAAGTCCTCAGTAAGAAAATTCTCTGTACTAAAGCAAATTAACCCTTGCTTTCTAATCTATTGTATGGAGTTGCTTGGAGGGTAAATCACTTAAAGAATCAGTTAAATTGCTTCAGAATTCCTTTATGAATCATGTGAAGTAATTTGTAAGTTAGGAAAAGGAAGACAGTCTGGTCACTATAGGGATGTTGGCTCATGAAAGGATTGCAGGATTAAGGATCATGTTTGTGAACATGAACATGAACACTTGTGGATGGTGGCAAGATTATGAGTATGATCTTTCTAGGTAGATGAAGAGTAGTGAAGATGGAGGGCATGGGAAATAATTTGACTAAGAGATTTAGAAATTAGTGTATTTGAGGGGATATCTGAGTATAAGTTCCCTGGTATGAAGGCAGGAAAGTGGAAAGAGAGAAAGATTATAAGGCAGGCAGTGAGCCTATCAAGGTAACAAGGAAAATGTCTTATGAGCAGATAGGTCACAGCCACTTGAATATGAACTTGGTGATACATTTGAAGAGCATGGTCCTCAAAGAAGTAGAAGCTATTAAGGGATGGTAGTAAAGTGAGAATCTGAAAGTGACAGTGGAGAGCAAGCAACATTCTGTTTCATCACCAAGGCCAGTGAATTGGGGAATATGAAGGAAAAGGCAATACATAATGGCAGGGGTGACTAGGAGGGAACCAGATCTCAGTAAAATCCAGAAGATAGAAGGACTGAGAAAGGAAAAAAAAGTTTCAAATGAAAGTAAATTTATTAATTATGGAGCAGACATTTCAGAGAGCATTAAGACAGGTGTGGGAAGATCTGAAATGGGACATTGTGAAGTAGGACTGAAGGAGATGGAGTGAGGAAGAAGGATTTGAGAATCAAGTACAGAGACTTCTTGGAGGTTTAACTTTGTGTCTGGTGACCTTATCCTATCTTAAGGACAGATCAATTGATCCATAATCATGGAAAAGTCAGACTTCTGGACTTTTTCATCCTCATCTTAACTTTCCATGACACTTGATTAGATACTTTGACATTGCTCTTAATTTTCATATAGTTACACAAACTATGATGTTAAAATATGGTTGAATTCCTCTTGTACCTTATCCTTCCACAAGTAGCCTCAGAATTCCTGTCTCATTCTTGAATCCATTTAAACACATTGCATTCCACATTCACTCTCTGCAGGATATATATAAATATAGTCTTTATTTTTTTAAACTAAGGCAGCTTTGGGTAATACAATGGGAAGAGCACTGGTTCTTAAGTAAGATGATCAGGGTTCAAATTCTAACTCTAATGCATATTATCTATATAATTTTGCAAACATCTTTTATCTTTCCTAAATCTCAGTTTGTCCATTTGGAAAATTATGGGCTCTAGATCTATGATCATTTTGATCCTTTCCATTTTGGAAATTTTCCATTTGGAAAATTCCACCTCTAGATCTATGATCATTTTGACCCTTGAATGACAACACATTTAGGTATTAGCACTTTTGTCTTCTCTCAGAATGTGAATTCCTTAAGGGGAAGGAAGGTTTCATTTTTTTTTTTAAATGACCAGTGCCTAGGACAGCTTTTGGCATATAGTAAATGTTTTATTAATCCTTGTTGATTGATTGTTGATAGGCTTACAAGTGAATAGAGGACTGACTTTGGAATTAGTTCAATTTCAGGTTCAAATAATACCTCTGAAACAGATTTGCTATGAAGAATCTGGATAAGTTATGTTGTAGTATCCCCAATAAACTCTCTCGAACTCTAGATTATATAAAAGTTTCTGATCTGCTTGGGTAGAGGGAGTTTTCACTCTGGAAGTTCCCTACACTGAAGAAATCATACCTTTTATTTGCTGCCCTCCTGCTCCTCTTCTACAAATTTCATACACATGTTTTAGGAATTGAGAACAACTGTATAGGAATAACAATATTAACTATATAGGAATAGGAATCAACTTAAGGATACCTGCTAGAAACACATGAATATCTTCTAAGATTCATGATATCCTCAGTGCTCTTTACACTATTATGCTGTCCTGCTTTCCTAGAGCCCCCAAGTTGAGGCAACAAAATGTACAATGCTTTCTAGAGTCCCCATGCTCGGGTGATTAAAATATACTGTCTTAGTGGAGAAGTGATGAAGCGAGACTCCCGAGGATGGTGGAAATATGGAGTCTGTTTATTCCCAGTTCTTTCACCCTTATATATCCTCATATCCTTATGTAACCAAAATGAGACTGGGCATGCACTAAGTACATACTGTGTACATGGGACCATATAAACATTTTGCTGTTGTATGTAGATTGACACCTGGTATCACTCTACTTCAATCACAACACAGGTTGTCATCACCCCTTGACTTCTCAGGTAGGCCAAGAGCCCTTTGGGGAGATTGGGAGATAAAACAGACTCTGCTAAGTTCTCTCTGGGCTGAAGGGTTTTATATCTCACCCAGTTCCTCCACTGTCTGTGGCCCTTTACACTATTATGTATTGACTATTATAGGATCATGGGGCTTGAGATAGTATGGAGTTTGCATGAAGTGACTATCTTGAACCCTTTTTTAAACCTTTCCTTCCTGCTGTTGTTTGGTTCCTGGTATATCAGTTAATACAGTCATTGTAATTTCCCTAGTGGCCGTTGGTGGTGGAGGGATAACAGCTTATAATTTAACTTTTACCTTGAGGCTTCTGTAACTCTTGACTAAGAACAAGAGAAACTGATGGAGACATTCAGTCATCTCCAATCCATCTGTTTTTGCCTCTCTCAGATATGTATGTGTTCAATAGATTTTTAAAGGTAAAGGGAGAGCAGGACAAAATGCTATAAATCACAGTTCATTAGAACTGGTTAGGATTTTAGAGATCATCTAGTCAACCCTCCTTCATTTTATAGATGAGGAAATTGAGACCCAAAGACATGAAATGATTTGCCCAAGCACACAGTTACCAAGTAGTAGAGTGGTGACTGAAAATCATTCCTCCTGATTTTTTAGCCTGTGCCAAATTTAAGTTCTATATGCCCTAAAAACTAAGTTATTTGAGGATGGTTCAATTATTTTTGCTGCTGCTTTTATTTTTTTCTTTAAAAAATGTACGACTTGATTGTGTCTCTCTCAACTCACTTTTAATGTCCTACTTTTTGGTCTCTCCAAAGGTTTAGATTGCTAAAAATTCTAGATGCCAAGAAATTTCCAAATGGGGAGAAAAAGTTTTTTGAGACTAAGGAAAACTGAATTTCTGGGACACAACATTCTCTATGAGGAATTGAAGTATGTTTTTTTTTCCTTTTTAAAAGAGCACCATTTTATTGTAAGTATGAGCAGAAGCATTAATTAATAAGAAAACTATTATGCATAAAACATGCCCTTCTGGCATCTGGATTCTGACAGTCTTCATTTTTTTCCTTGTATGTTTTATAAATAGTAACAAGAATTCAACCAGTAAGTTGCAAATTAATGAGTTTTTGGTTACTAACTGTAATTATGGCCATTGGGGAATTTTCCAAATTGTCATGTTTGCAAGTCTCTCCATTGCTTAGTGACTCATATAGGTGATGTTAGTTAGCATAAAGCTGTTCAAACTGAATTTGTTAAGACTCTAGGAGATACATGGATATCAAATAAATTTTAGCACTACAAAGGATCTTATAAGTTATTCAACTTAAGCCTTATCCAAGAGATGAATTCAATACCTTCATTTTGTGGAAGATATTATCTGGCTCTCAGTTTCTTCATTTGTAAAGCAAAGTGGTTGGAAAAGATGGGACTAAGATATTGACCCTCACTGCTCCACTCTGATCTTAAACAATTGATCAATTAATTATTTAACAAGCCTCTATAATGTGCCAAGCACATAGGTTTTAGGGATATTAAATAAAACACAAACATTTTTGCCCTCAGTGAGTTTACTTTATATGGGGAAAGGAAAGGCAGGGAGAGGAATAGACACATGTATAAATATATAAAAATAAATATAATTTCTTGTACACTGTTGACCATCTTAAGTTTCTGAGTCAAAAGTATATTTGGCATTTGAACCATGTGGCTAACCCAAAAGAGTTGTGCTCTCTGCAGTGGAGTTGGAATGCTTGACAGTTTAGTTCGAAAAAGGACTTCAGTGTTTGATATCTTATCCTGCCAAGTGGTCTTTCAAATAGCTGCAATTCTCATAAGCATCTCTTTGCTCCTACATGACAGCATCTTCTTTGCTGCAAGCATGCCATGTTAGAAAATCCTAAGTGTCTCCAATGTCTTACAATTGATGCCAAAGTTCTTTGATGACCTTAGGAATGTTTTTGTATTGCCTACAGTGTGAAGAAAGCAAAAGCAAGAAAAATATACACAATGACTACATTAATAGAAAATATAAAATATTCCATAATGCTATTAAATAGGACTGATGTTTGATTGGTTTAGCTGAACTATTTTTTATTCTTTTTTTTGTTACAGTGGAAGGCTTTCAAGGAAGGAGAAAGAGAATAGCATATTTAAAATGATGGTGATATAAAAGCAAAAATATTAATAAAAATAATAATACCAATGTAATGCATCATCCACCCAGGATGTAGCATTCTAATTATCTAAGTGTCTTGCCTTCTTTTCCAAGTATCCATTTTTGATGCTCAAATGATATCTCTCAAGGATCCTCCTGTAGAAAAATTCAGTCCCTATGGATGTAGGGGAAAGTGAGTCACAAAAAGGAAGAAATGAAAGAAGAGAATAATTACCAACAAAATGAATGATATTAATAATCTCTTGTATTGGTGGATCATTTCAGAATTTACAATACACCCTTATTTGATTCTCACAATATTCATGTGATGTAAACAACAGGAGTGTTATCCTTATTTTGTAGATGAGGAAACAAACAAGTAACTTGCCCAAGAACATATACTCAGTAAATGGAAGACTGTAAATTAGAATCCAAGTCTCCCACCTCTCTTCCATGTTTTTTTTTCTATTGCTTCATACTACCTTATCATGATGAAGAGAATGGGTTTAAACACAGCCCTCTATCTACTAAATCATACTTCCCTCTCAATCTGAATAGATAAATGAAAAATGGATGCATTATTATTATTATTATTACTATGCGCCAAGCACTGTGATAAATGCTGGAGATACATGTAGAAAAATCAAGACCATCCCTGCTTTCAAGGAGCTTGTACTCTAGTGGACACAACATGAAAAAGAAGTTCAGTTGTAGTAAGCAAAGAAATCCTGAAAATACACTGGTTGGGCAGATGACAGTCAGGAAGATGTCAAGGCATAAAACAGTGCAGATGAAAAAGTCTGGTGGATTTTGGGAGGTAATTGCAAGGCAAATAAGAATTTAGTTGCAGAAATGTGAATAGTTAAGGAGACTCATTTGTTGTTTGTCCTTTGTTCTTGAAGAGAACCATAACACCAGGAAGGTGATGTCATGACATATAAGTGAATTGGATTTAAGTGAGGACTACAACAAAGTCACCAACCTCATTTTCTTTTCCAGAATTAGCTGGTTCTAGTGGAACAATATAGATCTGCACAATTAGAGATGGGTTCCCAATGTGGTCCTATGGAAAGAGCACCTGGCTTTGAAATCAGAAGAACTGGGTTCAAATGTTGTTTTTGATGCTTACTTGCTACCTATGTGACTTTGGGCAAGGGTCTTCCCAAGCATCCTTATCTGGGCATCAGTCAAGGAGATAAGGCAAAAGGAAAAGGAAAACAGAAGTTGTCCACTGCCTAAAGAACTAATTGGGTTTTTGGATAGCAAAGGCTATAGAGCAGAGGGGAATGGTATGTAGGAGTATGTCAGATTTGTACAACTTAAACATCCTAGAATGAATCATAAGCATAATTTCATATAATATGAAAGTCTCCTTATGTTTCTAGACCTTAATTTCCCTACCAGATTGAAAATGTTATTCTAAATATAAGATTAAAATGATTTTGCACTTTTTGTCTCTATTCAGGTAGACAAATGAAATGCATTCAAAATGATCGTTTTTCATATTTTTTGTCTGTCTTTAACTGGTCACTGTGGCTCTAGTAGAGAGCCATAAAATATCTTACATTAAGATTCCCTGCTTCAACTGAAGTATTCTAAAAAATTCAATTTGAAACTGATGTGTTTGATCTGCCAAGAAGGGCCCTGAGTTAAATTTGTTCACTATTTCTTGAGTTATAATCATAGCATTAGAGTGGTCTAGTCATTCAAAAGGGAACCACAATATGCATTTCCCTAGCTTTTAAGTGTAACCATTAGAAAACTTTTAAAAGAATGCTAATTCTTTCTTTTTTTATATTTGAATTTCCCTCATTTACATGTCGAAAACTTTTAGCATTCATTTTTTCCCAAAATTTTGAGTTTGGGATTGTTCTGCCTCTGTCCTCCCTTCCTGTCCTCTCTTCTGAAGAGGGTAGGGTTAGTGTGCTGTCATGCAAAGTATACTTCCATATTAGTCATCACTGGTAAGAAGAAATAGATCCAGAAGAAACAGAAAAAAAAAACCCCATGAAAAATGCCTCATCTGCATTCTGAGTCCATCAGTTCTTTGCCTGGATATGGAGAGCATTTTCCTTTGTGAGCTCTTTGTACTTGTCTTGGAAACTTTTGTTACTCAGAAGAGCTGAGTCAGTCATACTTGTCAATCACATGATGTTGCTGATTCTGCATACAATGTTTTCCTGATTCTGCTCATTTCATTTTGCTTCATATGAGTTTTTCCCCAGTTTTTCTTAAATTTGTCTGTCCGTCATTTCTTATTGAACAATTGTATTTCATTATATTCATATATCATGCTCAGCCATTCCCCAGTTGATGGGTATTCCCTTAATTTCCAATATTTTTCCATCCCCCAAAAGGGCTCCTATAACTATTTTTGTGGAGATAGGTCCTTTACCATTTTTTGATCTCTTTGGGACACAGACCTTCTAGAGGTATTGCTAAATCAAAAGATATGCACAGTTGTGGTTGCTCTTTGGACATAGTTCCAAGAATTGTTGGATCTGTTTATAACTCCACCAAAAATGCATGAGTGTTCCAATTTCATATCTTCTCTGACATCTATCACTCCCCCCCTTTTTTGTCATATTAGCCAATCTTATAGATGTAACATGATAGCTCAGAATTATTTTAATTTGCATTTTTCTAATATAGATAATATAGATAGCTTTGATTTCTTTATCTAAAAACTGCCTGTTCATATTCTTTGACCATTTATCAATTGGGGAATGGCACATATTTTAACTATATATTTGAGAAATGAAGCCTTTAGCAGAGACACTTGCTGAAAAGATTATTTCCTTGATTTCTGCTTTCCTTCTAATCTTGGTTGCATGTCTGTACAAAAATTGTTTAATTAATAAATTTAAATTGCCTATTTTTTCATTGTTTAATTCTATTTCTTGTTTGAGCATAAATTTTTTTTTCTTTTCCTATAGGTCTCATAGGTAGATTATTCCCTGTTTTCATAGGTGTTTTGAAAACAACATAGATTTAAGTTTTGGCCCTGTTAATTCTCACTTCGTACACATTAATCAATCTCACTGAGCCATGGTTTCCACCTTTATGATACAGGGATAATGAAATATTTGTTCTGCCTGCCTTACAGATTGATGTGCTTTGTAAACCATAAAGCTCTAAATAAGTAAAAGTTATCATTATTTTCATCATAATAATTTTCTCTTTTGTGATTTTTCATGAAAACAGTTAAGTGATGGCAACAGTTTGTGTAGTTCTATACATGGGAAGAAAGGTTGTTGAATACCACAAAAATCTTCATATTTTCTTCCTTTTCTTCTTTCCTGTGGAGTATGCAGAGACTCTGATTCAGGAGTAGAGAAGGCGGATGCTAATGAATAAAAGATTAGAGTGGAAAGTAGAGGATATTGGAACAATCCTTCCTTTGCTGGAGTGTCAGGTATCCAAATGATCATATCATTAGAGATATGGTAATGACTTTCTGTCACAGATGAATTCCAACAGCCCTCATCCTCTGTATTACACAATTTGGCAGTAATTATATACTGTTTAGCATTGTTCTTTAATTCTCATTTTTTGAACACATATGTATTCGTGTGTGTGTTTGTGTATGTGTGTGCATGTGCAAAGAGGAGAGGACTATAGAGATGGGTATGTTAGATACAGCCTTCTCCCTCAAAGAGTGGTCATATAGTAATTGAGATAGGACCATTTACATTCAGATGTAGGTCTTAACCTTGCTTTAGGATGGTCTCAGTGCTTAAAGTAATAACAGAGTAGGTGACCAATTTTGCAATGGTTGGGATAAGTTTGAGGCCTGGAGAGGAGAAAGTATTAATTTTCAAGAGATGGCTGATCATGGAGATCTGTCTATGATTTTTTATTTTGAAATATATCAGAAAAAGACCTATTTCTCTAAGATCATGCCTTCTTTCTGAAAGTCTTAGTAATGCCATTCTTTTCTCTTGTGTTTAATAGTCCTTATCCTGTGCACCCCCAGACGGCAGAACTGGGACTCTACTGTATGGAAGTTGGAAAGGAGGCAGATTTTTATTTGCTACCCCAAGAAACTTCCTGGTAGAGATGTTCCAAAATAGACCTGCCTTTAAAAATAATACATTCTTTGTCTCTGGAGTTCATCTTGTTTTTTTATATAATTTTCTTTTATCAATTATTTTTGCTTCTGAGTTTGTTTCTCCCCCTTCACCCTTTACTTAGTGAGGCATTCCTTGAGACAAAATTTTAAAAAGAAAATTAAAAAAATTAGCTCAGAAAATGTCAAATAATAAATGCCGGTTTGCACCCATCGTCCACTACTTCTGAAAAGAGGGAAGAGAAATACATTCTCTTAATTCTTCCCTGAGGTCAATTTGCATAGTTAGAATTCATTCATGCTGTTGTTTTTGCAGAGAACATTCATAATTCCAGTTTGGTTTAGAATGAACAATCTTTGAATCTAAAGTTCTGTAAGATAAGGAAATAAAAAGGGGAGCTGAATATCAGTGAGGGCAAAAATAAGGTTAAATAATATGGATATATCTACCTTGTATCATTGTAAATTCCTTGAGAGCTCATATTTTGATAGTCTTCAGGGTGTTCAGTGTATAATATTCTACCTATATCTTTTCCCATCTCATTTTCAATTTAATACATCAACATAAAATATATTGAGGGTTGGCATAAGAAATTAAATGGGAATTTTGGGAGTTTTACAGACACAGAAAACACACAAAGACCAGAAGACAACAAAGAAAAAAATTAGAAACTAGAAGTACATATATGTACAGTATTGTATACTATTAACCTAAATTTTATAGAGAGGCACCAAAAATACCCCATAAAAAAGAAAAAAATTCAGATTTCTTCTCTGGCATGAAGGGAGATTCAAAAATTTTATATGAATTTTCCAGGTTACGGATGCACTGTGCCCATAACTTCATTCAATTTGTAAGGGATTACTGTAGTATTTGGTATACAATAGGGACAAAGTTATTATTTGAATTGAGACAGAAAGAACCTTTTTTATTATGTAGGTACAAACTATCTTCAAATATTTCTACAATGCACTGAAGAAAAGTTTGCTCTAAAGTCTTTATTTCAAAAAGTTAAAAGGCCAATTAGTTTTCACAGAGTCTTGAGCTTAGGAAGTAATAAATATGTAAATCATTGAATTTAATTCTCATAGTTTTATTTACCATACATTTTGTGCTTTGTATAGCATAGTTTGATGACAAGGAACATTTTTTCAGCCTTTGGTAGATAGAAAAAAATTTAGAAAAATATGCAATACCACAATTGAACCTAGAACTATTCCATTATCATGATCATCATCGTTTTAATTAGCATTTATATAGTTCATTCATAAGTGTTGCAAAGAGCTTTACAAATATTATCTCCATAAAACCTCTAGGAGGTAGGTATAATTATTATCTTTATATTATCGATGAGGTAACTGAGAAAAATGGAGTTTACATAAGGAGGTTATGTGTATGCTGTATGTTGCCCATGTAGATTATGCATATTCACTTGGATATGTGGATCTATACACGGATCACAGGCAGTTCATGGGTAGATATCTTTGCTGTTCACTTTTCTCCAAGGGGATGGTTTAATTCATGTCAGGTGGGTAAGTAGAAGATTGGACTAAAGACTGGCCTTCCTACTTTCCTCAAAGAGAGGAATTAGAGGATTAGAATTATATCTACGGGCTCCATTAAACAGGTAGCTAGATGGTACAATAGATAGATGAAAGTCTAGAGGCTGCCCCATCTATTTGCCTGGCAGCCCATAGTGGCTTCTCTCCTGCTTTTCCTAACTTCACTTATTTGCTCCCTTTCCACACATATTATTTCAAAAGGAAGAACTTAAATTTTTCAGGAATATACCATCATTTTATTTTAGAGTCCTCTCCTGGGATCAGGCCTGGTAATAAGGAATTTTTTTTGCCTCTACGGTCTTCTATGTTTCTTCTATGACTCTAGTGACAAAGCAGAGTTGTCAGATCATCTTCCAAAAGGTCATCAGGTGTCATTTCAGCTGAATAATGGGAATCAAGACTGGGGAGTAATCCAAAAGAGTGGAAAGAAGTGATTGTTGGAAAGAAATCAATTCTGAAAATAACAAGAAAAGGGAAAGATGGAGGCATTAACAATAAGGAGATGTCTTCTACCCTATGAGGGAACAAACAAAAGACTGGGACAGGTTTTTTTTTTTTTTTTTTTTTTTTTTTTTTTTTTTTTTTTTTTTTTTTTTAACAAAGCCTGATAAAAGGAAGCTATTTTTTGCTCTTGTGGAATCATGAAAGAAGCTGTAACAGGACCATTTTCCCCCTAATATTTGTGAAGGTCTGAGAGAGAAGCGCCAGATGCCAAACTCATAATGAGCACTGAGTAGCATGCAGAGTGTGCCTGACGTGTGAAGGGGAAATTTAGAGCAAAACAGAAGGACTGAGTTCTTTTGATTATTTTAATAATCCCACTGAGAGAGAAATGAAACTGTAGAAACAGATAAGGTTTGACCTCTCAGGAATTCCCTGCCTCCCAATTATGAGGTAAAGTACACACTCTTCTAATGTCAATATTGAAAAGACCCCTTTGCATTGGGAGCATGGGGTGAATAGGAGGATGCTTATAAATCTTTTGAAATCAATGGTCTTGGTCTTTAATTGAAGTAACTCTCTATTCATCTTGCTAGGTGGACATTTTTATTGAACCAAGTTGCTTAGTCATAAGCTTTAAGTAATGAAAAGTTCTGCCTAGACTTAGTAAACACCTTAGCAATACAGAGATTGACTGCACATTTTGTTCCTAAGGATAATATTCAATTCACATTCTGAAATCAGAATAAGTTAAATGAAACATATGGGAAATTTGTACCCCTCAAGATTCAAAGTTTATTTGAGTTCTGTAGATAATAAACTCCATCCATAAAGGTTATGAAGGAAAAATAGCAAAATGCCTTTTCTAAAGTCAAAATATTTTTGATCAATGCAACCTTGGTTTTCTTCCCAGAAACATTAAGAAGTAGTTAATTGAATACATCTTTGTTCTTTCTTGGGAGAAAGCAGACCCTGACCTAACCTAGCTCTCAGTCCCTCTTAGCAAGGGGCCATGAAAGTGAGGGGTTTACATTAGTCAATTTCATTCCATTCCACCCCATCCCTTCCCATCTCTTTCCATAAACATCTATGTAAATACCATTTATTTACTAGGTACCAGGAATAAAAAAGGATAGAATGCAGTATTTTCTTTCATGAAGGAATTTCTATTCCTGGTATATATGTGTTTCAATTGGGAGAACAGGTTATTTATACAGATAGAGGAGGGAATGATAGAAGCAAAAAAGATCTATATAAAGTTCTGAAAGATTATTTTGGGGAGAATAGACCCCTTTCAGCTGTGCTGCTAATGATGGATGAATTCATGGAGGGCTATGCTGAGCAATTAAACTGAACTTTCAAAGTAAAAAATGAGGAGATAAGTTTATTTCAGGAAGAGAGTTATGGGGATAGTTGCAAAACTTCAGTGATTAGAAATAGAGGATCACTTTGGAAGAAGAACTAGTTTGGGGAAATTTTTGATTTCTTTTGTAATGAGCTTCTTGAGAGCAGGGTCTTTTACCTTTCTTTGTACCTCTAGTGCTTAGCACAGTGCCTAGGATGTAGCAGGTACTTAGTATCAGGCCTAAACATAGTAGGCTTACAATCTGACATGTGAAGTTCAGAAAAGTGGGGCAGGAATGGGAAAAAAAAAAGATTGGGAAAGAATCTTGGAGTCAGATTGTGGGGAACTTTTAATATTATTAAATCAAGAAGTTTGCATTTTTATCCTAGAGGTTACATGGTGCCATTAAAAGTTTTGAGCAAAGGAGTAGCTTGGTCAGTTTTGCATATTAGGAAGTTAATTTTTATCTTTAGGGATCAGAGAGGGGCTAGGCTAGAGGGAGAAACACTAGGAGACTATTAAAATAGTTTAAATGAGTGATTAAGGCCTGAAATATAGTGTAGTGATGCAATGAAGAGAAGAAAATGGACATAAAGGATGTTCTAGAGATCTAATAGCTAGAACTCAACAGTTAGTTTGATCCATATTGAGTCAGTTATTGTCCTTTATTCTCAAAGAGTACTTGAATGACCAAATTGGAGTGAACGTACAGTGTGTCACATTGTGGCTGATCAGACTAATATGAGCTTGAAAAGTTCTGCCACAGGTTGGGTACAAATAGTCCATATGAACATTTGGAGGAAAGATGACTCTAAATTTGTGCATATCACATTTCTTTTCAGCTAATGCAATTCTGTTTTACTCATAGAGAATATATAGCAGTTTCTTTGATTCAAGCACAGTGGATAGTGTGGATAGTCTGGATAGTCAGAGCACCCCATATCTCCCAATCCAATTCCAAAGTTCTTCAGAGAGACCTTGAGAATGTTTTCATGTGACATTTTCTAATCTTGATATAAAACCTTATTATGTGTAAGTTCTTCATAAAATAGTCTTAAAAAGCATACTTTTGACATTCACAAAATGTGGCCAATCCATCAGAGTTGTGCTCTCTGTGGTATATATAGTTCACTTGAGAAAGGAAATCGCTTCCAGTACCTTATCTTGCCAAGTGATCTTTGGAATCTTCCTGATATAATTGAAATAGAAGCAATTAGGTTTTCTGGCATGACTCTGGTACATTGTTCAGGTTTCAGCATACAATAATGAGGACAGCTCAACAGTTGTGTAGACTTTCAATTTGATAGGTAATCTGATCTCTTCTCTTCCTTTGGAGCCCCCCAAATGCTGAGGTAGCTCTGGCAATGTGGGTGTCAACTTAATCATTCATATTCCTGGAAAGTACACTGCTGAGACAAGTGAACTTATCCAGAGCATTCAAAATTTCCCCATTTGCTTTAATTGATGGATGGTTTGGGTGCAGGCTGGTGAAAAACCTCTTGTTAGGCCAAAATTAGAACAAGCAGTAGAGAATCAATCCATACTTTGTTGCACTTCAGCCTCAGAGGTTACACTGATGCACAATCATCTGAAAATAGAAGGTCATACACCAACTCTACTTTCACTTTAGTCTTGACTTGTAGCTTTTCAAATTAAATAATTTACTATCAGTATGGTAGTGACTTTGAGACTGTTTTCATTTTTACAAAAGCCGACTTCTGACAACATTACAGAAAACACTGTGCTAAAAAGCAAGGGAGCAAGCACACAGATCTGTTTCACTCCCTTGGTGACTGGGAAAGCATGAGAGTATTGTTCATTATCTAGAACCTAGGCAAACATGTCATCAAGAAACTGACAAAATGCTGACGAACTTCTCTAGGCAACAATATCCACATGCCCTCATGAATGATAGTGTCAATGGACTTTATTAAATCAATGAATTTTGTGTACAGAACTTTCTTCTGCTCTCGGCATAATTTCTCCTTAAATTGTCAGGCAGCAAACACTATACTGACTTTCTTTGGCCCTTTATGAAGATATTTTTGGTTCTCAGATAGATGATTATCTTCTAGGTGAAAGATCAGCCTATTAAGGAGGACTCTTGCAAAAATATTGCTGGCAAAGACTAAGAGAGAAAAACTCTATGATTGTTTCAGGACAGCCTGAGTTCCTTTTCCATTATAGAGATGGACAATGGAGGCATCCTTGAACTCCTGGGAAATAACCTCCTCTTGCCATATAACCTAGAAAATTTCTGTCAACTTCTGTATGAGCAATGAATCTCCTGACTAGTAAATATAGTAAATATCAGCTGTAATAAAAGCAGAACTAGGTAGTTTACCACGTGAGAGACCCTAATGACACTCAAAACCTCTTCAGTTGGAAATTTAGCTACAGAGGAATTGACTTCAATCTGAGATATACAATGTCTTCAGCATTGCTCGATGAGTTCTATTAAGTTCTTTTAAGTTCTATTAAGAACTTTGTGAAAGTGTTTCATATAGGAACACTCCATCTCCACATAAGAGGTGGTAGAAAGGAAAGATTTTTGAGGATGGTTTCAAAGCTTAAAAGCCGTGTGATCATAGAATTCTGTGATTCCAGTTTAAACATTACCTTTGCTGCTTACTACCTTGTGTCACTATCAAAAATTGGAAAGTTTTGAGGTGAGACAAGGTCATGAGTTCATTTCCCCCCATAGTTTATATCTGAGATAATGGTTAGGTATTTAACAGGACATGTCCAGTAGGTAGTTGGTAATGCAGAAATGAAGTTCATAGAAGATATGTAAGCCACAGGCAAATAGATTTAGCAATTATCTATGTATAGGCAAAAATAAAATTGAGAGGAGCATGTGAAATTGTACCAAGAAAGAGAGAGAGATTAGAGAAGGAAGAGAAGATATTCTGAGATAGAGATTTAGGGGGGGGCACTTATTTTTAATGAGATGTATAATATTCCATAACTATTCAAATAAATCTGAAGCTTTCACAGCTACCCTATTCTCTAAAACAGAATCTCTTGGCCTGAGTTCAATCAGTTTGTCTTTTATATATTTTTGAAAACTGCATTTCATTATAATTGGTTTCCTTTACAATGATATTTATTTTTTATTTTCTGCATTTAATAACATTATTCTAAGAAGGCATCTGTAGGTCTCAATTGATTGCTAAAGAGGATGATGCATGGGAAAGAACCTTGCTCTAAAAACTCTATTTAGTTTTTCAGATTTTCAGAAACTTGCATTTTTGCTTTCCTTTCTTGTAAGGTATGCCACTATTTTTGTAATCTCTTCATTTTTTGGACCCCATCTTTAAGAAGAATATATTGTTAAGAGATAGGCTCAGCAGTGGGATGTTAGGCAACTCACTTAAGCTTTCAAGGCTTTAATCCTCTGATATTCTTTTTCTTTTTTCTTCTATCTTCCAAGTTAGCCAAGGATTCTCTTATAGAAATCTCATGGCTTCTCCTGCTCTTGTGAATACTTATTGCCTAACAGATTTTAACAGGTTTTTAAAGACACATTTTCCAAAATTGGAAAGATCATTGAATTTGGAGTAAGAGAACATGGGCTAACCCATTAATGATTGATTAGACTGGATAATTATTTGTTGAATAGAGATTCCCCTTATCTGTGGGCTGGACTATAAGGATACTGAGTTCCCCTACATCTCTCAAATTTTATGATTCTACTCTGAATATGAATTTTGATACTATCCTGGGCAAGCCATCTTAGGATGAAGTTTTTTTCATTTGCAAAATGAAATGTTTCATGTGTGTGATGACTAATTTATATGTATGTGATGACTAATATAGGCAAATTGATTTGGGCATAGATATAAATATGTATATATCTGCTACACCATTTAAAATATATGTGTAATTATATACATATACATGTATATGTATATATATATATACATATGTATTATGCTAATTTGGGCAGCTAGCTGACACACCTGTAAAATGAGTTGGTGAAGGAAATAGCAAGGCATTCCAATATTTTTGCAAAAAAAAAACCCAAAAAAAACAACAGTTGAAGTCATGAAGAGTTGCATAGAACTGAAACATCTCAACAACAAGAAGAAAACATATTGCTATAGACAGATGCTGCTTATGAGTGGCAGTGATAGAAATGATTTAGGATGTACTTACCTTTGGGGAGAGTAGGAAACATGTCATGAAAGCCCTTCTAACAGCATAGCTGGTAGGAAAAGTTAGGAAGGATTCAGTATTGCCAAGCTTTTTTTTTTTTTTTTTTTTCTCATTTCACAATATTCTCTAATTCTTTTTTTTTTTTTTTTTTTAATTTAATAGCCTTTTATTTACAGGATATATACATGGGTAACTTTACAGCATTAACAATTGCCAAACCTCTTGTTCCAATTTTCACCTCTTACCCCCCACCCCCTCCCTAAATGGCAGGATGACCAGTAGATGTTAAATATATTAAAATATAACTTAGATACACAATAAGTATACATGACCAAAACATTATTTTGCTGTACAAAAAGAATCAGACTCTGAATTATTGTACAATTAGCTTGTGAAGGAAATCAAAGATGCAGGTGTGCATAAATATAGGGATTAGGAATTCAATGTAATGGTTTTAGTCATCTCCCAGAGTTCTTTTTCTGGGTATAGCTAGTTCAGTTCATTACTGCTCCATTAGAAATGATTTGGTTGATCTCGTTGCTGAGGATGGCCTGATCCATCAGAACTGGTCATCATCTAGTATTGTTGTTAAGTATATAATGATCTCCTGGTCCTGCTCATTTCACTCCAGCATCAGTTCAGTGTAAGTCTCTCAGGCCTTTCTGAAATCATCCTGTTGGTCATTTCTTACAGAACAGTAATATTCCATAATTTTCATATACCACAATTTATTCAGCCATTCTCAACTGATGGACATCCATTCAGTTTCAGTTTCTAGCCACTACAAAAGGGCTGCCACAAACATTCGTGCACATACAGGTCCCTTTCCTTCTTTATAATCTCTTTGGGATATAATCCCAGTAGTAACACTGCTGGATCAAAGGGTATGCACAGTTTGATAACTTTTTGAGCATAGATCCAAACTACTCTCCAAAATGGTTGGATTCGTTCACAACTCCACCAACAATGAATCAATGTCCCAGTTTTCCCACATCCCCTCAACAATCATCATTATTTTTCCTGTCATCTTAGCCAATCGCAGGTGTGTAGTGGTATCTTAGAGTTGTCTTAATTTGCATTTCTCTGATTAATAATGACTTGGAGCATCTTTTCATATGACTAGAAATAGTTTCAATTTCTTCATCTGAGAATTGTCTGTTCATATCCTTTGACCATTTTCAATTAGAGAATGGCTTGATTTTTATAAATTAGAGTTAATTCTCTATATATTTTGGAAATGAGGCCTTTATCAGAACCTTTGACTGTAAAATATTTTCCCAGTTTATTGCTTCCCTTCTAATCTTGTCTGCATTAGTTTTGTTTGTACAAAAACTTTTCAGTTTGGTATAATCGAAATTTTCTATTTTGTGATCAGTAATGATCTCTAGTTCTGCTTTGGTCATAAAAACCTTCCCTTCCACAGGTCTAGAGGTAAACTATCCTATGTTCCTCTAATTTATTAATAATTTCATTCTTTATGCCTAGGTCATGAACCCATTTTGACCTTATCTTGGTGTCGGCAGTTAAGTATGGATCAATGCCTAGTTTCTGCCATATTAGTTTCCAATTTTCCCAGCAATTTTTATCAGACAATAAGTTCTTATCCCAAAAGCTGGGATCTTTGGGTTTGTCAAAGACTAGGTTGCTAAAATAATGTTTTGGTCATGTATACTTATTGTGTATCTAAGTTATATTTTAATATATTTAACATCTACTGGTCATCCTGCCATTTAGGGGGGGGGGGGGGTAAGAGGTGAAAAATTGGAACAAGAGGTTTGGCAATTGTTAATGCTGTAAAGTTACCCATGTATATATCCTGTAAATTAAAGGCTATTAAATAAAAAAAAAAAAAAAAAAAAAAAGACTAGGTTGCTATATTTGTTGACTGTTTTATCCCTTGAACCTAATCTATTCCACTGATCAACTAATCTATTCCTTAGCCAATACCAAATAGTTTTGGTAACTGCTGCTCTATAATATAGTTTTAGATCTGGTACAGCTAAGCCACCATCATTTGATTTTTTTCATTAATTCCTTGAAATTCTTGACCTTTTGTTTTCCATATGAACTTTGTTGTTATTTTTCTAGGTCATTAAAATAGTTTTTGGGAGTCTGATTGGTATAGCGCTAAATAAATAGATTAGTTTAGGTAATATTGTCATCTTTATTATATTTGCTCGCCCTATCCAAGAGCATTTAATATTTTTCAATTGGTTAGATCAGACTTAATTTGTGTGAAAAGTGGTCTGTAATTTTGCTCATAAAGTTTCTGATTTTCCCTTGGCAGATAGATTCCTAAATATTTTATATTATCAGTAGTTACTTTAAATGGAATTTCTCTTTGTAACTCTGACTGTTGGATTTTGTTAGTGATATATAAGAATGCTGATGACTTATGTGGGTTTATTTATAACCAGCAACTTTGCTAAAGTTGTGGATTATTTCTAATAACTTTTTAGCAGAATCTCTGGGGTTCTCTAAGTATACCATCATGTCATCGGCAAAGAGTGATAATTTGGCTTCCTCATTGCCTATTCTTATTCCTTTAATATCTTTCTTAGCTCTTATTGCTATAGCTAGCGTTTCTAATACAATATTAAATAGTAACGGTGATAGTGGGCAACCTTGTTTCACTCCAGATCTTATTGGGAATGGTTGCAGTTTGTCTCCATTACATATGATGCTTACTGATGGTTTTAAATAGATGCTGCTGATTATTTTAAGGAAAAGTCCATTTATTCCTATACTCTCAAGTGTTTTTAATAGGAATGGATGTTGGATTTTATCAAATGCTTTTCTGCATCTATTGAGATGATCATATGGTTTTTGTTAATTTGGTTATTAACATGGCCAATTATATTGATAGTTTTCCTAATATTGAACTAGCCCTGCATTCCTGGTATAAATCCTACTTGATCATAGTGTATTATCTTGGAGATGATTTTCTGTAGTCTTTTTGCTAATATCTTATTTAAGATTTTAGCATCAATATTCATTAGGGAGATTGGTCTATAATTTTCTTTCTCTGTTTTCAGCCTACCTGGTTTAGGTATCAATACCATGTCTGTGTCATAGAAGGAATTTGGTAGGACTCCTTCATTCCCTATTTTATCAAATAATTTATATAGCATTGGGGCCAATTGTTCTTTAAATGTTTGGTAAAATTCACATGTAAATCCATCTGGTCCTGGGGATTTTTTCTTAGGGAGTTGTTTAATTGCCTGTTCTATTTCTTTTTCTGAAATGGGACTATTCAAGCAATTTACTTCTTCCTCTGTTAGTCTGGGAAGTCTCTATTTTTGGAGGTAGTCATCCATTTCACTTAGGTTATCAAATTTATTGGCATAAAGTTGAGCAAAATAACTCCTTATCATTTCTCTAATTTCCTCTTCATTGGTGGAAAGTTCTCCCTTTTCATTTTTAAGACTACTAATTTCATTTTCCTCCCTCCTTTTTCTAATCAGATTTACCAAAGGCTTGTCTATTTTATTGGCTTTTTCATAGAATCAACTCTTAGTTTTATTAATTAGTTCAATAGTTTTTTTTACTTTCAATATTTTTAATTTCTCCTTTTAATTTTAGAATTTCCAATTTAGTATTTGATTGGGGTTTTTAATTTGGTCTTTTTAGTTTTTTAGTTTGCAAGCCAATTCATTAATCTTTTCTTTCTCTGTTTTATTCAAGTAAGCCTCTAAGGATATAAAAGTCCCTCTTATTACCCTTTGGCTGCATCCACAAATTTTGGTATGATGTCTCATCATTGTCATTATCTTAGTGAAATTATTAATTGTATCTATAATTTGCTGACTTCACCCAATCATTCTTTAAGATGAGATTTTTAGTTTCAATTACTTTTTTGGTCTATTTCCCTAACTTTTTGTTGAATGTAGTTTTATTGCATCATGATCTGAAAAAGCATTTACTATTTCTGCTTTCTTGCATTTAATTTGAGGTCTTTATGTCCTAATTATGGTCGATTTTTGAATAGGTTCCATGAACTGCTGAGAAGAAAGTATATTCCCTTCTATCTCCATTCAATTTTCTCAAAGATCCAACATACCTAATTTTTCTAATATTCTATTTACTTCTTTAATTTCTTTCTTATTTGTTTTGTGGTTTGATTTGTCTAATTCAGAGTGCAAGGTTGAGATCTCCTACTATTACAGTTTTGTTGTCTATTTCTTCTTGCAGACTCTCTTAACTTCTCCTTTAGGAAGTTGAGTGCCATACCACTTGGTGCATATATGTTTAATATTGATATTGCTTCGTTGTTTATGCTACCCTTTAGCAGGATGTAGTTACCTTCCTTATCTCTTTTAATTAGATCAATTTTTACTTTTGCTTGATCTGAGATAAGGATGGCTACCTACTTTTTGACTTCACCTGAAGCATAATAGATTTTGCTCCAGCCTTTTACTTTTACTCTATATGCATCCCCTGCTTTAAATGTGTTTCTTGTAAACAACATATTGTAGGGTTCTGACTTTTGATCCAGTCTGCTATCTGCCTCCTCTTTATGGGGAGTTCATCCCATTTACATTTCGTTAGAATTACTAAATCTGTATTTCCTGCCATCCTAATAACCCCAGATTGTGCTTTACTTATTCTTGCCTCCCCAACCCTCTTTCCCCTTTTAAACTTATTTATCCCTCTTGTATCACGATACTTATCCTCTTTATAATCCCTCCCTCCCCCCTTTGAGTCTTTCCCCTTCCTTCCCTTATTACTCTTTTTCTTTTCCCTTTTCCTCTCCCCGTTTTTAATGAGGCGAGAGAGAATTTTCTTTAAAACAAATGTCAATTATTTTTCTTTGAGCCAACTCTGATGGAGTAAGATTCACAAATGTTCCTCCCCTCTCTAAATTCCCTCAGATATGATAAGTTTCCTTAGCCTCTTTGTGGGATGTGGTTTCCCTCTTTTTATCCCTCCTTCCCACCTTATTCTGCCATCATCCCTTTTCCATATCTACTTCCCTTTTTATGTTATATCAGTACAATCAAATTATACATGTATTCTTTTTGTATATCCACAACAGAAATACAATTCTCAAGAGTTATTTTTACCTTTTCTGCATCTCTTGAGTTCTATTCTTGGAGATCAAATTTTTTGTTTAGTTCTGGTTTTTTCTTCAGAAACAAATGAATTTCATTTGTTTCATTAAATGTCCATCTTCTTCCCTGGAAGAAAATGCTCAGCTTAGCTGGGTAGTTTATTCTTGGCTGCATCTCAAGTTCTTGTGCCTTTTGGAATATCATATTCCAGGCCCTTCTTTCCTTTAATGTAGAGGCAGCCAGATCTTGGGTGATCCTTATTGTGGCACCTCGAGTATTTAAATGGTTTTTGGCTGCTTGTAAAATTTTTTAGTTCTGAAATTTTGCCACAATATTCCTTGGGGTTTTTATTTTAGGGTTTCTTTCAGAAGGTGTTCGATGATTCTTTCAATGCCTATTTTACCTTCTGATTCTATTACATCTGGGCAGTTCTCTTTGATGATTTCTTGTAAAATAGTATCTAGGCTCTTTTTTCATCATAGTTTTCAGAAAGTCCAATAATCCTCAGATTATCTCTCCTAGATCTATTTTCCAAGTCTGTCGTTTTTGCAAGTAGATAATTCGTGGTTTTTCCAGTTTGTCATTTTTTGTTTTGCTTGACTGATTCTTGCTGTCTCAATGAATCATTAGTTTCAATTTGTTCAGTTCTAATTTTAAAAATTATTTTCTTCAATAGCTTTTTTACTTCTTTCTGTATATGTCCAATTGAGGTTTTGAATGTATTGTTTTGGTCTGTGGAATTTTTTCCATTTCACTAATTTTTTTTTTTTAGTGAATTATTTTCTTTTCAATTCACAGATCCTACTTTCTCTTGGAGTTCTTTATTTTTCCAATTCACCAATTTTGTTTCCCTGCACTTCCTGAGAATTTTTAACTTTTCAATTCGTATTTCAGGAAGTTGTTGCTCTCTTGTAAGGCTTCTCTTTCCTTTCCCCATTTATCTTCTAACTCTCTTTTGAGACTTTTAATGGTCTCTTCTATGAGGACATTATGTAAGGAGGACAGTCTGATGCATTTTGCTGTTTGAGGTCTCTTCAGGTTTGCTGACCTGCTCTTTTTCTGCATAGAAGCTGTCGATTATTCTTTCATCTTTTTATTCATGTTTTAAAGCCTTTAGGGTAGGTCTCCTAGGCAAGGGGTTACCAGCTTCCTCTGCAGAATAGGGAGAGATGTAAACCGATTTCCGCCTCCGAGGTATGGGAGTGCTCTGTGTGAGGTTTTCCCTTCCCCAACAGGAGGTGGATTCAGCACTACGATGACTATCAGACTGTTAGTAGGGCTGAGTGGATTATCGATTGCCCTTGGCTAGAGACTAAGTGGTGAAAGTGTCACGCCCCAGGCGGAGACCTCTTGAGGGACTGTGAGTATTAGCAGCTGACTGCAGACCGCCACAAACTCTGCCCAGTGTCTCTGCCTGATGCAAATCGCCTGGAAAAGCTCTATGGCCCCAAGCCAGAGCTCCCCACTGCGCAGATTGGAGGCTAACCCGGCTGCGTCCTCCTGCCGTGCAGGATCACAACTCCCAAGGAAAAGCCCTTACTGCGGGTTGGGGCTGTGCGCTTATGCTGAGATCTGTGCCTTCACCCTCGGTTTGAGACTCTCCTCGGACCGAATTTCTCTCCCAGTCTGCTTGATCTCCCCCTGGCCCCAGAACCAACCTTTTGGCGAGACTGCAGATTTTCTTTGGCCGGTGAGTTGTTCTACTTCTTATCTTTGAATTGTAGCAGTCAAGACTATTTTTGAGGCTTGATATAATATTGATAAAGAGGGTAAGAGAAGAGCTTAGAAAGTCGCGTGTGTCTTCTCCGCCATCTTGGCTCCGCCCCCCAGTATTGCCAAGCTTTGAAGGATCTTTCATCTATTCTCCAAGAGGAATTTCAGATTAAAATTTTATGTCTACTACCATTCCAAAATTTCTAGTTTGGTGGTATGAGTCTGGATTCAGCACTAGAGTCATTGTACTCATCACTTTAGGGAATAGGTGGGTAGCACTTGCCTATTTAGGCCTTTCTTACCAAACAGAAGTTATACAATAAACTATCAAAAATAACAAGTAACTTTCTTTTTCAAAAAAGGCAAAAGAGAATGGAAATATTATACACATTAGGACATATCAAAGAATATGAAGAAGAATATAAGATTTTCATCTGGGAACAAGTGCTTGTTGGTGAATAAATGCTTGTTGATGGGAAACAACTCATCAGGAGAACTATATTGTAGGAAACATTTTGTTTTACTATATCAAATGCTTTTAAAATTGACAACAAACCATTAATATAGCAAGAATTAGACATTGGAAAATACCATTTATGTAAACTTGCTTGTAACTTTTCATATTTTAATCAAGTATTATTTGATTTGTACTTATATTATTCTCAATTATTGTGGTTAGCAATGGGTCTCAAACCCATTGATGATTTAAGGGAGTTTCTGCACGAAGTTTGTGAAGACTTCTACCAGTACAATGGGCCTATGAGAACAATTTATTCTGACAGTCATGAAGGCACTGAAGGTTTTATGGAGTAAGCACTTAGAGGTTGGTTGGTCATAAAAGATTCTTAGATCTTTCTCTGCATACTGGACCATCACTGGTCATCTTGACTTTTGTCTTGCCACAAGACTTCAATAACTGGAAGAAAGAGTGAAGCTGATGACTTTTTGTAATTTTGCCTTACTTAAATCTTATTCATTGGAGTTCTTTGAAAAAGGACAAACAATAATAACAACAATAAAAAGAAAAAGATCATTCTAATGAAAGTTTTGTGGAGTTGAGAGGAAAACTATAGATTAGTAATTATTGATTTTTCTTAATTGCCCTTTTTGGGTGATAAAATATTTGATTCTTTTAAAACATACTTTAATATACTTTGGGTTCAATCCCTCAATGACTTCAAAATATTGTTAACTCAAACATAGACTTCCTCAGTGCATTATTGATCTAGTTGTGCTGCATTTCCCAATATAATTTTCTTTACTTTCATTGTTTACTTCTTTTACATTAGGGATTGTGATGATAGAAATTTAAAGCAATTAATCCTTTTTCACAGATGGAGAAAAAACTTATAAAATCCTTGACAAGTCATTTTCCATTTTCTCTATTCATCATCTATCTTCTACTTGCATCTTTAAATGCCCTTGGAATTACTTGGATCAGTTACATTTTTGCCAGACTTTCCATAAATTTGTTTTTCCTTCCACTGCTTCTTATATTGTTCAATCCTGATGATTATTGACTACTTGAAATTTCCTAAGTTTTTAAGTTTCATTTTTTGATGAGAGGATTGAAACTAGATCATTGATAGAATGTGTTATAGTTCTGTCTAAAATTTTAAGCTTCTTTCATCCTATCATGTAAGATTTTACAACTGAATTTATATTCTTAAATGGTTCTGCCTTGGTTTTCATGTTTCTCTGCTTCAAAAAGAGTATATAAACACACACACACACACACACACACACACATACCCACACAGATTAAACACATTTCTAGACTTTTTTTGGTCTTTTGAGAGGAGCTGGAGAGGCATGTGATTTATACTGTTTTTCTAAGGTTCTTTAGAAAATGGAAACAGCTTTTGCAAAATCTGGGTTGTTTTCCCTAGCATGTATAATGTATTTAAATATTTGGAGTTGCTTCAAATGCATACCATGTTTTCTTCTCCTTTTTATTTTTTCTTTTAATTTGATATTTGCTTCAATTTTTGCACTAATAAGTTAGTGGTCTGACTATATTCAGATGCTATATATTCCTTCATTTGTAACTAATTATCTCTTGTCTGTTAAATTATGAGCAATTTAATTTTTATATTTTGGTGTGTGTGTGTGTGTGTGTGTGTGTGTGTGTGTACATGATGTTATTTGGTTCTTGACTTGTACAATGACTTATTATTTTCTCTTTTTTAAATTTAGGTTTATTTTTTATCATTTAACACAGATTTACTTTCTATCTCTTCTCTCTTCTCTCCCATAGTGAAAAATAAACAACAAAACCTTTGTAACAAATATGCATTGTCAAACAAAATGAATTCTAATGTTCAGATTTTTTAAAATTAATGTTCTGTATGTTTAGTCTATCAACTCTCTCTTTCTCAGGAGACAGCATGCTTTATCATTGGTCCCTGGAACAAATTGGTCATTGTGTTGATGCGAGTTTTTTAAGTTTTCAAAAAAAGTTTTTTCTTTACATTGTGTTGTTGTGGTATAATAATTTGTTCTCCTAGTTCTGCTCAATATAATGTGCATTTCTTTAAAGATAAAAAGCTTACTTAGCTCTAGCTGATGGGGAGTTTCCAGGTGACTAGCAACTCCTTCAATCAGGAAGACTAATCTTTATGAGTTCAAATATGGACTCAGACACTTACTAGCTATGTGACCCCGGGGAAGTCACTTTACCCAGTGTACCTCGCTTTCTCATTTGTAAAATGAAATGGAGAAGGAATAGCAAAAGAACCCAGTTTCTTTATACAGAAAATCCCAAATGGGGTCACAAAGATTCAGACATGACTGAAAAAGGACTGAACAAAGCAACTCCTCACTCTATGTTTTTTTTTCTCTCCTTAAAGAAAGTGTTCATGATTTATAGGCATGCCACTTCTAGGTTTTCTACATCTTTAACTATTCTAATTTCTATTCTAATATGCTTCTTCTATTATATTCTACATTAGAATATTCTAATTTCTGAACCATGAATTATGAACTACTGAACCATTTTTGCTAATATATTTTTGGCCTTTTTTTCTTTTGCCTACTTTTTCATTTAAATCATTTCACGCTGAAGTATGTATTGATTTAATTTAGAATGTCTCATAAAATGCTCTTAGAATTTCTTCATTATTATATATCTTTTGCAACAGATGTTAAACCATAAGCTACAATTATCTTCATGGTGATTTTTTTTTTGGCAATGCACATCCTGGGTATTGTGACACTTAGCCAAAAGTGTCTCATAAAATATTTCTTGCTGCCTTTGATTACCTAATAAGATCAACTTATTTATTTCTAAGAGGACCTATGAACCTTTCTGCTTAATTGTAATGTCCCTTAGTAATGTCTTTAGATTTCACTTTCACAGAGAATTAAGTATGACATGTCAGTTCTTCTAGCAGTATGTCCAATCAGTTGCTGAACAAGAATCTCACATTTAGAGAACCAACAGTTAAGTTTCATTCTGATAGATGACCTAGTAGCTTCATCTTTTTTTTTCATCACTCACTAACACCATTATTGGAGAAACAAAAAGGTCTACATAAATTGAAGGCCATTTAAAAATTTTCTCTGTCTTGTGAGTTTCCATAACAAAATGATTTATTATCAAGAGATCAGCCTCTTGAGAATTAATCTGTCTACATGAACTAGGCTGACTCTTGGAATGCAGCCATAATCTATTGTCTAGATCATATCACAGCCTTTAAAAAATGGTAGAGCCCTCTCAAATTTATGGCATAGTCTAGGCAGTTAGCTGATACAGTGGATAGAGTACCAGGCCTAGAAGCAGAAAGATTTGAGTTCAAATTCAGCCTTAGACCCACGTGATCTGGCATGTCACTCTTCTTTTCCCTCTGTCCCAGTATCCTTTTTTGTAAAATATTTTGTAAAAGATTATCTTCCAAGGCTGTTATGAGGCTCAAATGAGACTTTGTATTATTATTTTATTTGAGATAATATTTTAAAAGAATTTAGTAAGGACTAGATAAATGCTCTTATTATTACTATAACTATTATTGTTACAATAAGGAATTAAATAGTTTATCAAGTTTAGTCATTGAATACAAGTATTATTTTACCTTTTGAGCAAGTTGAGGTTCAGAGAAATAAAATATTTTGTGTACATGCTATCTCTTTCTCTTTTATCATATTGCTAAAAAAACTACATGTCTGAGAAATACATAGCAGCTTTGTAAGTAGGAGCCAAAATCACCTGGCTTTCCATCAGGTGCCAGCAGCTAGTTCTCACCCAAGAATAAACTATTGCTGAAATAAATACTATTAGTAGTCTGGCAAAAAATGAAGTGTTGAATCTGGAACCGAAAAAAAGTGGGGGGAGTCTCAGGGAATAGATTTTACCTACTTCTCAGTTTTTGTTGTTCAGTTGTTTTTCCATTGTATCTGACTCTTTGTGACCCCATTTGGAGTTATCTTATTAAGGATACTGGGATAAGGTACTATTTCCTTTTTGAGATCATTTTACAGTTGAGGAAACTGAGACAAACAGGATAAAATGATGTGCCCAGCATCATCCAGCTAGTAGGTATCTTAGGTCAGATTTGGACTCCAAAAGATGAGTCCTCCTCTCTCCAGATGCAGCACTTTAATTTCCAAACTTTATATGGGGCCAGATAGAGATAAGATGAAAAGAGCAAGTGCAGAAATGGAGCTAGGCAACAAAGAGCTTTTAGAAACTTGTGCTCAAAGCTCATCGAGTCCATTGTCGACTCCTTCTATGAAGAAATTAGGGAAATCTAGTAGAAAGGGCCCTGGTCTGGACTTCTGGGTTGTGGTTCTGATTCTATCACTGTCTTGCTGTGTGATAATGGGCAAATCATTTTCCCTTTCTGTGTTAATATGTAATATTTTTATTTAAGTGTAATATGAGGGGCATGTACTAACTGATCTCCAAGGACCTTGTTCTATTCTACCATGCCAGGAAACTGAAGTGAGAGACTTGGAGGATTTGGGTATCTGTTTTGTCATTCCAGTCCTGTTTTATTTTTTTTTCTTGCAGAAATCCCCTAGGGACTAGCATATTACTATAGCTAATTAATTTGAGTAAATTAACCACAGCATTTACATTTTTAGCATGGCAGTGGAGCTAGTAGCATTCTTATTATTTGCAATATTTTCTTGAAGTGTTTTGAATAAGTAGAACTCTAGCACCAATTTCTCACTCATGTTTCTCTCTTTAAGAAATGCAAAGATATGCCTGATAGTTTCAACTTAAACCCATTTACCATAAATTCATCAATTTAACTTACTATAATCAATATCCTATGTTTTGTATAGAGGAAGCTACAAAGATAAATGGGATGTGGTGTCTGTCTTTAAATAGTTTATAACTTAGAGGAAGAAATATATGAAAACTGATTGACATAACATTGATTGATTTTTGTAAAGTCTGAAACTCTTAAAAGGTATGCTTGAATCAGACAACTGAGCACTTAAGGCTAATTACCTATTGAACAATGACTATTAGCATATGTTTGGAAAAATGGCCCTTCTCACTGTTCTGTGCTGACTCCTTGTTTTGGTGTTAACAGATAATTGTAGGAGGGATTAGAGGGTGGTGTGAGATGAGCCACACTCACTTTGCAGCAGGACCAGGAGAAGGGAGATTGGTGGAGAGCTGTGGCAGTTTTGTCCATCTCCTTCACTTCTCCCCATAAAGACCAAGGACTTTTGCTTATCCTGATTCTGACTGATCCTGAGGTCTCCAGGGAGCTAGTACGGAATTTATAGATTTTAATAATCAAATGATAAAGACAATAAAGTGCTATGAGATCAGATAAAGAGGGAATACTCATTAAGGAATGGATAGATCTGAACTATAACACCCAACTCTTTTGTAACTTAGAGTATTGACTGGAAGATTGAAACAGTAAGAGACTTGACCATGGTCACACGGCTCATGTATTAGAGGAAGACCTTGAATATAAGTCTTCCTGACTTCAAGGCCAGGCATTTCCCCCTTATGTCAAGTTGCCTGTTCTCTTGAGGTTGTAGAGAGGAAAAATAAGATAATTTGTAGATAACTGATTTTGATCCATTTGCAATGAATAAAGGCATGAGGTGGTAGGAGGAGCTGTGCTGAGTGGGGAACCAAAAACCTTCCTAAATACTTTCCAGTGATATTGGTTCTTTGAATAATTCATACATAATTATCTTTGAAATAAGAGGCTCAGGCTTTGAGGAGTCCCTTCCAAACCACTCACTAGAGAAAATGTGTGCATTTAGCAGATGGGAGGAGAGAGTCTGGCATCATCAGTGTCTGTCTTTAACCAGCTCTTTGTGTAGACAAATATTAAGCACATGCAAAATTTAAGCACAAAGAAGAGAATGATGTGCCATTAAAAGATATCTCTTAGGCCCACAGGATATTCTTATGTTCCAGCTGCAATAGAAATTTGAAAAGGCAATGCTGATGTCTTTGGTGCCCTTCCTTTTGGAGTTTCAGTTCATTTGTTTATATAACCAATGCACTAAAGAAGCTGATTTTAAAAAGAAACCCACATTTCAATTTTCATTCTCATCATCATCATCACCACTGCATTTGTTGAATTTCTAGTACATATACACCAAAAGGTACTGATAGAAAAAGGAGAAGCAATTTATTAGAGAAGGGCTACAATGCACAAATTAGAAGATTGAGATTTTAGTCTTAGTTTGCCTTCACCCCTCATCAGCTGCATTAACTCAGACAGCTTATTTGACTGTTCTATGCTCCAGTGTCTTCATCTGTAAATGGAAATCATAATCCTTGCCAGACTGTCACTAAGAGTTGTTGTATGGGAATATATCAGCTAATGAACATGAAAGCATTTTGAAAAATGAAAGCTTGGGTCAAATCCAAAAAGATGAAATTTAATAGGGTTAAATGTAAAGACAAACTTTAGAGCAAAAAAAAAAAAATTAAACTTCACAAGTAGGATGGTGGCTTTGGTTTGGCTGGACAGCAACTACTCTGAAAACCTAGAATGTTTGGGGACTGAAAGCTTAATATTTATCAATAGTGTGATATGGAGGCATCTCAAAATTCCACATATTATTAGGTAGCATAGAAAAGCATGTTGTCCAGGACTAGATACATCATAGTCCTGTTATATTATCCCCTAAATAGATCATATTTGACATTTTTGTTTAGGTCTTAGTGAAAGGCTTTATGAAGAACATTGATAATCTGGAAATTATATATAGAAGAGATATTAAAATTTATGCTATATTGAGGATAGATGGAAAAAAATTAGAAACATTTAACTTAGAAAAGAGAGTGATTTAGTGGGGTATGCATGATAGATGTTCTTAAGTACCTGGGGGACTTTCATGGAGAAAAGGGATTAGACTTTATCTATTGATCACAGAAAGTAGAACTAGTAATAATGAATAAGAGTAGCCAATGGGCAAAATTAGGCTTGAGGCAAGTTGGGAAATAACCAATTATGTATTAATTAATTAGAGCTATTCAAAAGAATAATGGACTGTCTTGTCAGATAAGGGTTCCTCTTTGTTGAAGGTCTTTAAACACATTTCCTAGATAACAAGATAACTAATTGGTATGTATGGTATAAAGGGGATGCTTGTTCTCATATGGTTTGGACTAAATCACCTCTGAGAGTCCTTCTAACTTTTTGATTCTATCATTCTGAAATTAATTTTTATTTATATAATTAATATATATTATTATAACATATATAGTATATATTCTATCTGTTGAGACAATTGGGGTTAAGTGACTTGCCCAGGGTCACACGGCTAGGAAGTATTAAGTGTCTGAGGTCACATTTGAACTCAGGTCCTTCTGACTTCAGGGTTGGTGCTCTATCCACTGCACCACCTAGCTGCCCCAATAGTTATATTCTTTAGACAAGTGTGTAGACATAGATATTCTGTCATGAAAACGGGAGTTTAAATTGCCATTTTCACATAAATAGTTGATATTTTACCTTGTAAAAGGAGATCGAGTCCTCTTTGAACTGGTGAATTGATTCATATGAGAATATTTTTAATTGATTACATGTAAACATTTTTCAAAAAGCAAAAACTAGAAATTAATGGAAGCCACTGACATACAATTACTCTTCTTGGCCAGAGCTAGAGAGAGAGGAAATTGCTTGTTTGCCTAAAAACATAGGCGAGAATAAGATGTCATGAGTTCTTCTGTTCTTTCTATCCATGACTGGTCCATGACTCAGCTTCTACTTGGATGAGTTCCTGAATACCTCATTCAGACAACATAGGCTCTTCCCTGCCCCTCATCAGGGATTGAGAGGTAGAGACAATGACTCTCAATGTAAAGTTAGGGAACCTGTGTAAAGCTAGGGTGATTGGAGGATAGCAAAGACCTTTGAGGTAAATGGATTGCTTTGAGAATTGAAGAAGAAAGTTGTTCCCTGATTTCTGCCTCCACTGAAATTTTAGATAAATCATTATCTGAATAAAGAACAGCAGTTTGGTGGAGAATACAAATCTGTAAATAATCAAGTTATACTTTGGTTTTAGACCTTAATTATTTGATTATTTAATAATATCCACAGAATTTGCTATGCTATTTAATACTTTTACAATTTAGGAAAAATCACTTTCTTTGAGCTTCAGTCAAATGAGAATATCAATAAAATGAAAGTGATCATATGGTCTCTGAGATTCTTTCCAACTCTTTTAAAATTCTATAATCTCTCTATCTATGACTGTTGTTAGCAAATAAATAAGCATTTATAAGCCTCTTCTTTGCTTAGCACTGTGCTAAGTACTAGAGATAAAAAAAGCAAAAACAATCCCTAGTTTAAAGATCTCACATTAAAAGGGGAAACAACATGAAACATGCAAGATATATATATATATATATATATATATATGCATATATATATATATATATTGTATATAGAAGATAATCTTAGAAGCCAAGGCATCATCAGCTTCGAGAGACCTGGAAAGGTTTCCTGAAAAAAAAGATGCCTTTGAGTTGAGTCAGAAAGGAAGTCAGGAAGACTAAGGGGCAAAAATGAGTATGGAAAATACTTTAGACATGGGGAACAGCCAATGTAAAAGAATGGATACAGGGAATGGAGGACCATGTAGAATAAGTAGTAAGAGAGCCAATGGAACTTGATTCTAGAGTCTATGGAGGGGAGAAAAATGGGAGAAGCTAGAATGGTAGAAAGGGGACAAGTTTTGAAGAGTTTGAAGCATCAGTCAAATGACTATTTGGGATCTTTGAGGTAATAGGGAGTCACAGTAGTTTACTTAATAGGAGCTGACATGATCAGACACACATTTTAGGAAAATCTTCTTGGCATCTGAATGTAGGATGGATTACAGTGAGGAGAAACTCGAGCAAGAAGGCAAATTAAAGGGCTAGTGGCTTCATGCATGGAGAGAATATTCTCTCCATATGTATATATATGTATTTGTGTATACATATAGATGTATATATACACATATACACAATGTTGCATATGTTATATTGCAACAATGCTATACATATGTTTGTAAATACACATACATACATGTGCAAGAATGTTGCAAATTTAGAAATGGCAAGGCTTGGAAATGAATTGGATATAGGGAATCAGAATCAGAATTCAAGGTTGACACTATGGTTGCAAGCTAGGGTGACTGGTAGGATAGCAAAGACCTTTGAGGTAAATGGATTTCTTTGTGAATTGAAGAAGCAAGGTTCCCTGCTTCATGCCCCCACTGGAATTTTAGTCAAATCATGATTACCTGAAAAAAATAGCAGTTGGATAAGGAATACAAATCTGTAAATAATCAAGCTATACTTTTAGATTTTAATTATTTGATTATTTATTAATACCCATAGAGTTAGGAAAGAGAGGTAACTGGGTTTTCTAAGGTCCTGCTTTTGATTAATGGTCTAATAATTGCTTTAAGTTTTGTCTTCTAAGGAGCAGTTTAACTAGTTTTTTTAGGAAGTTTATCAGGAAGTTTATGTAGAAAGTGGATTGACACAAGGTGATGTATTTTTTCAGATGACAATTCTTAATGACTTTCTCCTCAGTTATGGGGGAGTTGCAAATTGAGTCAGAGAAGGGAATAGTCATACCAGAAAAATCACAGATAGTTGACATTTATAAACTTTAAGCTCATTGATACAATTGATTTTCCTGTCTTAGTGTGTTTTGTTGAGGAAAATATTAAAGGTAGTAGTAGTTATTATTGTTACTATCTATGATGCAAGTTAAGGCAACCCACAAACTAGGAATATCTAGATTCCTGGCTAGGAGTCTGTCTTGCCATTAAACAATATGGAGCTGCCTCACAGATCATGATGAGTTGACTCTCTAATCTATTGGATCGTGTTGACTTTGACATAAAGGCTGTTAGGTTTGTCATGCTGAGTGGTTTCCAGGAAGGAATTTGACAATTTAATGGTGCCTAGTAACTCTCCCATCACTCATCTTCCCTTACTGGGGACATCTGAATGCTGTCTTTGCCAGCATCACTCAGAGCAACCTGTGATGGGAAATTGTCTTTGGTTTTTCTCCCTTCTTTCAGAAAATTTGATAATTGAGTTTGAGAGGGCTATAAAACACTCAGTTGACAGGTGGCCTTTGCTGTTCCCATCCAACCTCACTGGTGGCAGATGGTTTCTGAGATCTATTGCTGCCAGTTAAGATGACATTAAGGGCCAACTTTTAAGGACTGGTCATAAATGGACTGATGATAATATGCTCTTAGCCCTTTTGATCAAGGAGTGATTTCCAGAGGGAAAGTAGAATTGATGTTTATGGGCTCAGGTGTTCCTTGTTTCAATAACTTTGTAGTTGAAACTTTTAGCCCAAGTGTTTGCAGCTGGGTGGCCAGAATTTCACTTGCAATTATCCTTATGAACAACATGAATCATTCTTCAGAGTAGTCTCATAGATAAAGTGTTCCCCAAATTGAGGTATGGAATAGTGAAGAAGATGTTGTCTAGGTTGCTTATGAGAAAGTTAGGAATCTACAGATTATAAACTCCATGAAGTTAGAGAATGAATCTTTTCTATCATCTATGGTGTGGGACATTGAGGAGAATCTTTATAAACTGATATTGGCTTGATTATATAGTGCTAAGCAGTAACAATCAGTAGAAAAGGTTAAGTATATCTTCTGATTTGAATATTTTGAATGTGTACAAGCTTTAAGTACAGTTGACAACATTGCCTCATTTCCTCCTTTTGTGAAACATCAGTAACAGGTCTGAGTTTTTTGCTTGGTTAAGTGAGTTATGCAAGAGTTAGTGGAATGAATTAAATAAATGAATAAGAAAAAGATTTTAAAAGTGTTTATTAGGTTCCAGACACTGTACTAATTGCTAAGGATGCAAATATAATAAATCATTCAAATAGCATTTATTAATCATTGCTATGTGCCAGGTCATAGCTCTCAAAGAATTTATCTCCTAGAAGGGAGGGGCAACATGTAAAGGGGTATGATAGCCCAAGGAAGGGTGAAGTAACAAGGAGGGTGAACAGAACTAAGGGTAATCTAATGATGCAGCTTTTCCAGAATTGTTGACAGTATTGATTTGATTATTTTCTCAGAATTAGGAATGGGAAAGGAAGAGGGTGGTATATATAGAAATGCATGAGGTGATGTCAAGAATATCGAATTTTTATGATCCTAGGAAGGGCTCAGGTTTTGCAGCTAGAAGGGTATATGGCAGAAGTGGCTGTTAAATTGAATCCAACTGAACAGATTCAACAGAATCAAATGAATTCAAATCCATTAAATATTTTTTATGTGCAAAAACACTACTAGGTGCTGAGATAAAAAAAATATAAAGATACAATCCCTCACCCTAAGGAACTTATAATATAACTGGGTGTGGGGTAGATAAAGATATGGACATAAATGGCTATTATATAAGGATGAATAAGATAAGTGGAAAGGAGAGGTACAATAAGCTATTAGAAATATCATTTCAAATCATGGATCCAGAGCACCTGAATTAAACCTTGAAGGACAGAAAATTTCAATAAGGTGTCTGTATATGTGTGTTTCTGTGTGTGTGTGTGTGTGTGTGTGTGTGTGTGGTATATGAAGTGCATTCCATCCATGGGAAAGTGAAAGCAAAGACATGATTGTAGGAAATGACAGAATGAGAATGTGAGACAGTTAATTGTACAGTTTTCCTGAAGCTTCAGTTATGTACTTCCAACCATTTCCTCTACTTGTTTAGCTGACAATTCAAATTCAACATTTACAAAAGAGAGCTATCCTTTTTCTACATTTCCTCCTAGATTTCTGATTTGTCTATTTCCATTAATGGTATTCTAATTTTCCCAGCCAGGCACGCAACCTAAGGATTCTCTTTGAATCTTTCTACTTTTCCTGCACATCCAGTAAGTTGTAGATTTTCCTACGATTTCTCTGAAAATGATGGCCTTCTTTCCACACTGACAACCACCATTCTTGATCAGACTTCTTGGACTATGCTAATTGCCTCCCAAATATTTAGATTTTCCATTTCTGGTCTCTCCCTTACTGAAATTCATCCTTCATACTGCTGCCAAGGTAATCTTCCTAGTAGACAGTTACATTATTTCCTGGCATACAAATCTTCATTGACCTTCTCATAAAGAATAAATGGATCTTGCATTCAAAGTCATTTCCAACCCGGGTTCAAATAGATTGTATAAAAATTCTACATGATGTAATTTTCTTTGCAAATTTAAAAGTCATTCCCTATTGTGTCCTGTGTCAATTTGTGGAATTATAGATTCACAGAACAGTAGAACTGGAAAAAAAATCACTTAGCTATGTCCATACATTTTGCAGAAAAGGAAAGTGAAGGCCAGAGTAAGAACTTTTCTCCCTGATTTTCAAGATTCTCCATAATCTCATACAACCCTATATAGTAAGGTGGCACTGTGGTTAAAAAACTGGACTTGGAGCCAGAAGGACTTCTGTTCATAACTGGTCTCAAACTCTCACTGACTGTGGGATCTAGGAAAGTCATGTTAATTAAATCTATTTTTCCATCTGTAAAATGGGGACAGAGCCTATCTTTCAGGGTTGTTTTAAGGCTAAAATGAGATAATATTTGTACAACACTTTGCAAACTTTAAAGTGTTATAAAATTATGGCTATATTATACATCATAGAGTCAGCTACGTAGCACAGCAGATAGAACACTGCATTTGGAATCAGAAAGACTCATCTTCATGAGTCCAAGTTCAGCCTCAGATACTTATTAGCTTACGACCTTTAAGCAAGTCACTTAACCCCATTTGCCTCAATTTTCTCATTTGTAAAATGTGCTGGTGAAGGACATGTCAAACCACTTCAATATCTGTGCCAGGAAAACCCCAAAATATTTTCCTCAAAAGTCAGACACAACTAAAATAACTGAACAATACTGCATTATATTATATTTATTATGTTACCCTGATAAACACTATTCACTTCACTACTAATATTCCTACTTCTCCAAACATTCCATCCTTAGTCTCCTGTTACATGGAATGATCACTCTCCTCTAGACAAGCTCAGTAATAGCCACTGTAGGATCATTTCCAGATCTGGGTCCAGAATGGTAAAGGGCTTTGAAATCATTCCATTTGAAGATCAATGAAAGGCTCTAGTAATTTTTAACCTGAAGAGAAGACTTGTTTTTAGGGGAAGGGGTGATAACTATCTCCTAGAATCAGAATAAAGCTGTATTACAAAAGTTATTCTGAGTGGCTTGGGAAGAAAGAACTAGGAGTAATAGGTAAAAGTTTCAGAGAGGAAGATTTCAGAAAAATGGAAGAAAATTTCTAATCATAGGTGCTGTTCTAAAAGGGAATAAGTACCTTAGAGGTAGCTACTTCTTCCTAGAAGCCTTTAAGCAAATATTAAAGGTGAAAGGTAAGCCTGACTACTTGTCAAGTCTGTTGTAAAAGGAATTCTTGTTACATTTTCTTTAGACTAGATGGGGTTATTAAAGATTCTGTATTATGAGAGAGGAAACAGATGTGGGTATTATTGAGTTTTTGGTAAAATTTGCACCTCAAGTGATTGCAAATGTGCAGGAGATATTTAAGTGGCATTAATTAAAAGTTGGTTATTATTTAAAGATGGGTATACCATGGATTGCAAGAGTGTGGATAGAAAGTGTTTAGAATGTGGTGAGGACATAATAAGGGAGCTTTGTGGACCAGTATAAAGCTTGGGAGTCTGGGGCAGTGAATTTTTGGAAATGATAGGAGTTTTAAAAAAATATACTTGGAAGGAGGGAATGGAAGCGAGCATTTATTAAGTATCTCCTATGTGCCTAATACAGTCCTAAGAGCTTTACAATTATTAACTCATATTAAATTTTATTACATTATTAGCTCATATCTCTTCACAACGACTCTGGGGGGTAAGTGTTATAATTATCCCCATTTTGTAGCTGAGAAAACCGAGATAACCAGATGTTAATGATTTGTCCAGGTCATACATTGTCCAGGACCAGGGAAAGCTGGTCCAAGTCCAGTAAGTTTATGAGGCTGGATATGAACTCAGATCTTCCTATTCCAGGTAAAGCTCTATCTATACCATCTCATTAAAAGAGAATCTAGGGGATGGGAGCTTGAGACCATACAACTTGATGTCTTCACACACTTCCAATTTTCTTACACATTATTTGCCTTCTTACATGTGTTCTATCTATATTAGTTTACTTGCTGTTACACAATAGACCATTTTATCTCCTAACTCTTCACCTTTACCTCTTAGATATCTGATTTCCTTTCAGACTTAGCTAAAGTACCCTGCATCAGGCTTTTTCTTACCACTCTCAGCCAGCTACTAGTTGTCTCTGTCTCCAAATTAATCCTTATTCATTTGGTATGCAGTGTAAGTGTGTACACACATGTGCAAACACACATACATGTATATGTATATGTATAAGTGTATAATATATTTTCCATCCTATTCTCATTAGAATTTTGCTTCTTACAATCAAGGACTATTTCATTTTATCTTTGTATGTCTAATGTTTATTTCTGACATATAGTTACTATTTGATAAATGCTTGCTGATGGATGGATTGATTAATTAGGAGTAGTTTGAATAAAGTGAGTGAATGGAAATGGCCAAAAGGAATCTTACATGTTAAAAGGCAGCATTGTCTGAATTATAGACTTACCTGAGGTTACCTATAATATAGGCTCCTCTTTGCAAAGAAGAGCACCCATAGATGAGAAGTAGGAAACAACCAATTGAACCATTCTACCTAATATAGCATGAAGGAGATTCCTTGCTCTCTAATTTCTATAAAGGTCCTAGTAGGAAGTGATGCAGAGACCAGAGGAATAGCTCTAGGTAGGCATGGGTGCTTCCCAATAAATATTATCTTAATACAGTCAGCATATTAATTTCTATTGTTCATTAGGTAAAGTCTCTTGAGCAGGGAAATCAAGATGAGGACTGCCTTCAAGATTATATTCTTTAAGGATCAGTTGAAGCAAGCAGATGTTTATCCTGGAAAAGAGAATATCTTTTATGAGAGATATGTTGACTGGCTTCAAATATTTGGGAAATGTCACATAGAAGAAGGATTATTTATTTGTTTTGCTTGGTTCCAGAAGGCAGAATTTAGGATGTATGATCATGATATTTTCTCTGTTTATTGAGTATCTATTACACTTTTTTTTTGACACTATACAGGGATACTGGGATAGGAGATTCATTCATTTAACAAACTATTCTAAAATCTCAAATATAAAGAAAGCTAGACACTTGGTAATGGTCATATAAGATAAAAAAAAGTGAAACCATTTTTGCTCACAGGGGGCTCACATTCTACTGGGAAAGTTGAGTTTTTTAATCTCTCTTTCATTATAAGAGCACTGTAGGAACTTAGACAAACATTGTATCTTGTCCTTGGAAGGTATTTAATAAATGTTTGTTGACTGGAGTTGAGATATTTTTGATTTTCTAGCTGTTCTCATCCATAAAATAAGGAATTTGTATTACATGCCTCAATGTTTCATCTACCTTTAACTTTCTAAGATTTCATTCCACAAATTTATCTACTACCAAGTAATATTCTCTAATTGTTTCAGGGGACTAAGATTGAATGGAATGTACAGAAAACATAGAGCACTAACAATAAGCCAAAATTTCCCTCTGACTTAAAAAAAAATAAAAAAGCACATCAAATTTTAAACCCATAATTCTGGTCATTGTACTTTATAGCTACAAATCATGAAACACCATAGTTTCTGAAGAATGAAATATGTAGAAAATTCTCCTCCATAAATTTTTGAAGCCAGTCAACATATTTCTCATAAAAGATAATCTCTTTTCCATGGTAAACATCTGCTTGTTTCAACTGATCCTTAAATAATATAATTTTGAAGGCACTCCCCATTCTGATTTCCCTGCTCAAGAAACTCTACCTATTGGACAATAGAAATTAATGTGCTAACTGACTCTATTAAGCTAATATTTATTAGGAAGCACCCATGGGTACCTAGAGCTATTCCTGTATAAAGTACCAGTGCTACAAATGTTTGTAACAACTCTTTTTGTAATGGGAAGGAATTGGAAATTGTGTAGACACCCATTACACAGGGTATGGCTGAATAAGTTATGGTATATGAATATAGTGGAATATTATTGTCCCATAAGAAATGGAGAGCAGGCTGATTTCAGAAAAGCCTGGAAAGATGTATATGAACTGATGCAGAGTGAAGGGAGTAGAATCAAAGGACATTATATGCAGTAACAACAAGCTTATATAATGTCCCATTGTGATACAGGTGATTCAAAACAATTCCAGTGGACTTGGAATGGAAAATGCCATCTACATCCAGAGAACCATGGAGACAGAATATGGACTGAAACATAGTATTTTTACCTTTTTTGTTTCTTTGTTTTTTCTTTCTCCTGGTTTTTTCCCCTTTTGTTCTGATTTTCTTGGACAACATGAAAAATATGGAAATATATTTGAGGACTGCACATGTTTAGCCTATATTGGATTGCTTGCTGTCTTGGGGAGGAGGAGATAAGGGATGGAGGGAGAAAGTCTTGCAAAAATGAATGTTGAAACATGTATTTGGAAAATAAAATACTATTGATAAAAAAAGGAGGGAAGAAAAGTAAAGTGGAGAATATGAGGGATAGCAAGACTGAGAACTTTTGTGTTGTCTGTGTATGATATGGTATGGTAGAACGACATTGGATTTGGGATCACAGAACCTGAGTTTGAATCCCAGCACTGCTCCTGTATATGCTTAGGTAACTCACTTCTTTTATTTGGACTTTTGTTTTCTTATTTGTAAAATAGGGGATTAAGCATGATTACTTCTATGTCTCCCAGCTCTAAATTTATGATCCTAAATATTAGAAAGCAGGCAAACCTTAGAAAATCTTTTTGGGGTAGTCTGATATAGTCTATGGATCTTTCAAAGAATAATGTTTTTTAATTCATAAAGCAAAATACATAGGAAGGTATGGGAAACTTTGCAGTTAGTACCAAAGGAAAAAAGAATTCACAGCTACAAGATCACTGATCTGTTAAAGTACTCTTTCTAACTGCTTCATTGATATTACTTTTGTAAGCTTAATTTTTGCAGTAGAATATAAGCTCCTAGAAGGCAGAATCTGTTTTTTTCATGTTTTTCCTTTTAGCCCATAGCAGAAGGTACATATAGCATATGTACTTCCTAAATACTTGATTGACTGAGAAAGAAAAAGATCTAATGCTCCTTCAGTACTTGACATTTACTCACTTAAATTAAGATATGCAATCATGCAATTCTTTTGCTTAATTAGGATTTGAAGACCAATCAATGTACAATTTCAAAGGTTCTCAGCAGGACCAAGAACAACTAGTTCATTCAAGAGTGACTACAAAGCACTGTTTAGGTGTTTAATTGATCTATCATAGATTCTAAAGTGAAATGTGGCAAAGAGTTTGGCACATTTCTTTTGAGAAGATAATTCTTTGAAGAGCTTATCCATCTTGCTAGTTATTTTCCTTGAAACTCAATGAAAATGAACCCTGACATCTTCCCTATCCCCAAGTTCCCCACTTACAGCATCTAAGTATTTCCATTTGCTCACTCACTATTAGGTGTCAGTGTCAAGGAACAATGCTGAAATTTTGCAGGTGCACGTGAGAAATTGTCTGGATATATACTGGTACTTGTCCTGGGAAGGAATATCTATGTTCTGTTTTTGAAGGCTGCCTTTTTATTATAAGTTTCTTTTGAGTGTTTTTGATAAAAAATATAGATTGTACCACCATCTCAAATAGGCCATATAGTTTCTTTCTCCCTTTCTCTGTGCTGGTAAAACAGTGATTCCAGGTGGCATAATGAAAATTTCTAAATTCTTCTGCAGATGAAAATACTGGAGAATATAATTATATAATGCAGACACCAAACTTTAGGGTTGAAAGGGACCTTCCAAAGATCATTTCCTCCAACATTTTCACTGTACAGATAAGGAAACTGAAACAGGTGCAGTGGTGAAATGACCTACACAAAATCACATAGGTATTATATAGCAGAACTAGAAATAGACCTCATGTCCTGAGTGAATTTTCAATGGCTCACTGATGTGGAAGACTTAAAAAATATTTTCCAAAGCCTTTGTCTAGTGTATCTGAAGACCCAAGTAGAAATAAATAGAAGACCCAAACATTAAATAGAAGACCCAAAGAGAAGCAAGTGTTGGTGTGTTCTTGGTGAGATTTATTGCTCCAGTGAGTGCTCTTTCATGTCTGGGTATTAAGGAGCATTAGTAAATAGTGAAAGGATTGACATATTGAGGCAAAAGTGTGACCCAAAGGGGTAGAAGTTTTTGTGTGAGTATTCTTGACATGCTTTTAAGTAAAGGAATGATGATGATTGGTTTTTTTCCTTTTAGAATTTAAGCACCCTGAGGGCAGAACTTTTAAAAAATTTGTATTTATAAATCCACCACTTAGGGCAATGCCTGGCACAAACTTAAATGCTCAGTATATGTTTTTTAATTTCATCATTTATTGGTGACATTTCAAATAGGTTTTTAAGATTTACAAAGTTCTTTGATGTATCATGTCATGTGATCTTTACAGTAAGCTTTTGAGGCAGGTGTTATTATTGTCCCCTTTTTTACATATGAGGGAATTGAGACTTAAAGACCTTACATGTTTAGTTTAGGATCATACAATTAATAAACTTCTGAGATAAAATTGGTACTCAGCTCTTTCTGAATCCAACTCCAGTGCTCTATGTACTTTGTCAAACTACTTCTGTGAAGGTCTCTCCACTATAAGGATGTATATGAAACAATTCAATACTTCTATGCTGATTTGTACATGTGTTGAATTGTTTCATATAAATCCTTATTTAAATTCAATCCATCAAGTATTTATTTAGATTTACAATATGCAAAACATTGTTCTGGGCTCTGGGGATAAGAAATGATGCTAAAAAGCAATAGTTGTCCTTACTCTCAAGAAGTTAACCTTCTTTTGTACTCTGTTACTTCATATATTATTTTGTTTATTTCAACTAAATTTCAGGCCCAAGAAAGACAGAAACCCTCATTTACAATTTCCTGGGGCAGGTAGATTGCTTAGTAGATAGAGTAACTATTTTACTTGGAATCAGGAAGAAGTGAGTTGAAATTCAGCCTTAGATATTATCTGCAAATCACTTAAACTGTTTCCTTTTCTACAAAATGAGGATCAAATAAGATAAAGTAGGTAAAATCTTTTTTTTTTAAAATTAAAGTACTTTAGAAATTCTAGCTATTAATATCTTCAGATTTATCTGGGTTAGCACTGGCTAATCCATTTACCAAATCTTTACTTTTTTATCATTTGATTTACATGCCCACATTAACGTGGATTGGTGTTCAGAGGGGCTAGGAAAGAACAGAGGACTCCTGGATTCAACACAAATTTCTCCAATTTGCTGAGATTCTTGATGTAAATTGCGTCCCCTTTAGTCTTTGGGGCGACCCTACAGGCACGAAGTTTATGTTAAAGAATGGGTTTATTTACACTAAGAAGACAGTTTTGTTAATGGGCAAAGAATCCTGTTAGGATTTTATTTTTATTTTTATTTTATTTTATTTTAGCAAAGATGGGTTTACATTGAGAAGAAAATATCTTCATCAGTGGACTAAGTCCAGAAGGTCACTTGGCAAAGTTTCAGAGTTTGGAGTTGGTTTTTCTTAGCCTTCTGAGGTCTGAGGCTTCTTTGATCTTTGGCTCTGAGGTGGGGGCCAATCTCTGGATGAATCAGAGAGAATTGATTTTCAATTCAATTCAATTCAAAATTGAATGAGATTATTTATTTTGGGAGTTGTCTGTGAAGGGTATGCCCCTCCCAGAGGCTGGGAGAGTTAGAGTCAGGTGCATCCTTTCCCCCAAAGGGGACACACTTTATATCAATCTTCCCCCCCCCCCGCAAAAATTAAAGGGGAAATAATTTACATCATTTTGAGGTAAAATAAAAATTAGGATAGTCAAGGATTTCTTGCATATTGTTTCTATTATCTAAATGAGGGTCAACACTTAGGAGTACTGACTGGATTTGTGTATTCCCTCTGTGTCTGAGTAGTAAGCAGGTGGGAATATTTATTTTTGATCCCAGACCTCCAAGCACTGGTATTTGGTTCTCATCAGCATTTCCTCTTGAGATCCAGTTTCTTGGTATTTTTGCTGCATATCTTCTGTACCACTTAAGAATCAAAAATCAATAAAGGGCCTACTGTGTGCCAGATAATGAACTGTGTCAAAATATAGTACAAAAAGGCACATTTTAATTTGGTGAGAAGTACTATGGTTTTAGATGTAATAATAATTTGAGTTTGAGGTTTTTCAATTGGAATAGTTCTCCTGTGTGTATGTTTGGGAAAATACATGTATTTAGGGCCCCTGCAGACTCTGCTGATATCTTATTACAGCAGACTAGCACATCTCATTGCATCCTGCCCAGGGATTAATGAGAACAGCTTTTTAGAGACACATGTCTATTTTGCAGTTCAATTTTTTAGAATTGAATTGAATTTTATTGATGAGATGTGAGTTTATTTCATATATTTTGCCTACCTTCTCTAGCCTAGCTGTCATCTCCATGACAAGAAAGCATTAGTAAGTATTGAATAATGAGGTGGTTTCAATGGAAAGATGACTAGAGTAAGAATCATGACACCTGAGGTCTGCTCCAGACTCTGTGGCTAAGTCATTTTGTGATTATAGACAAGCGACTTTTTTGGGTCATATTTCAGCATATTCATCTTTATTAGATGATCTCCAAGCTCTATTTGAGGGACATGAAACCAAGAATATATAAATGATACCCACAGGCTCATGCATGAGTAACCTTAGTGCACCTGGAGTTAGAAGACCTTGCTTCTGATTCAATAAATGCTCCTTACATGGTTTTTCTCTCTTAAGAGTGGATGAAGAAGTCACAAAGCTACATAGTCCAAGTGATTAGAGGCACTACTAGAGATACAACTCCCACATTTCTATCACCTCAGCCTTGCAAAGAATTTAGGAGGAAGAGAGCAGCTAGATAGTCCAGCCTCCAACTTGGCAAGGTTCTACAGGAGAAGAGATCCTTCCTCTTACCCGGACACAGCAGTGATCCACTCATTTTTCCCACTCCAGTCTGGTTTTTTTTTTTTTTTTTTTTTTTTTTTTTTGGAGCTTCTGGGGTTGCTAACTCTCTAACTCTTTAATCTTTCATTGATGAGTCCATCTAGAAACAATAAACCCACAATTTGGATGGGAACAGACAGGAACTCTGTGGTGCCATGGTGTGTGGGGAATATGCCGGATATTTGGATATATGCATATAAATTTTTTAACCTTGAGAAAGTCAGTGGGAGTTTAATGACTAGTATAGACTATAATAGAAAAGAAAAATACCAAAGCAATCAGGAAATACAATTACAACATTTCCTTAGTTCACTAGGTATGGGAAACTAAATGAATTTAATATTGGAACATTTTCTAATTCAAATAAATGCATTGCTAAGAAAATGATCTTCTCCCTCCTCCTATCTTTCAAAGAGAAGTAGAAATGAGCATTGTATGATATGGTGCAGTAGAAATTTAATTGAGAACTGATGAATCAATTTAGTTTGTAAATTAGCTGAGAGAGGAACCATGGATGCCAAGAATACCAGTCTAGCTATCTTTCTGTTCATTTGCTGACAAGTTTGATGCAAATTAGATAATGATTTATGGCAACATAGATGCTTTCTCCAAATAGAGCAATTTTAGTTCCCAAGAAAGTCTAGGCTGTAGCATGAACATCCTAAACCAGCCCAGAAAAGTACTTTCAGGAAGTTCCTCTAGACTCATAATTTTAACATTATTTAAAAAAATTAAAATAGGATTCTTTGGTATTTGAGCTATTCACTGCATGGTTATTCACTGCAGTTAATTTTAGCAACTTGGGGCTTATTGATGCATTTTTAAGAGGATTATTTACTCCTTGTCAGGGCCTGCTACCAGGACTAAAGGAAGTTTTCAAAAATAATTACAGTGGGCAATTAAGGCTAGAACCAATAAGCCCTTTTATCTGGGCTCATTTAAAGAAACAACAAGGAGACATTCAAGAGAAGATGGAAGAGGAGGTGGGAGAATAATGGAGAAAGAGGGAGGGAGGAAAATGGGAGAAAAAGGGAGAGAGGGAGAGAGAAAAGTGCTAGGGTAATCTTCCCCTTCTCCTCATCTAGTCCTGGGCTTAACTCTTAGAAGAGGGACTGGAACATATAGATCCAGAGTTGTTTCCAGTAAACTTCTGGCCAGGTACACTTCAGGGTATGTCAGGAGAAATAACTCTGGGATTATCTGGGACTCCCAGGTTCATCTGCACTCCATGCTTCAGGATAGCTCAGACACATTTTTGGGTTAAGGCACTTGGTTATTTTATTGGGAAAGGAAAGATCCTATTAAGTGAGTTTGATTGGTTTCTCCCTGCCTTGGGGTTCAAGCAGGAAGAATCTGATGAATTAAGTAGTTGGACTTTTCTAACCAGAAAACTTCTGGATAGGTTTTGAGAAAAGAGCCAGAGCTAAAGGGAACAGGTACCATACAGGAGGAAGAAAAGTAGCTAAGTGAAAGTACATAGAAAAAAATTATCCCTGATTAAAAAACAAAAAAAAGATGTTTTTGGACTTCAATAGCTATGTGATAGTACAAAGAAAAAAATTAACCTTGATTAAAAACAATAAAGATTTTTCTGGACTTCAATATCTTTCTAAAGATTTGTCACATGCTAGCAGTTACAACATGTAAGGACGGTTTCTTGGCCATGTGGTTTCCACTGCAAGGGGTTGTTTTGCCCAAGATTCTCTGACGATTTCTCCTTCTAGCAGTTTTAGGCACCAGAAATTTGTATTCCACATTTAATATAAAATATTGTGAAAATGTAAAAATAATGTTTTATTCAGTCAACCAGGGAGTTAGCATAGACTATAAAATCTATATTCCAATGCCAAATATCACTAACATCAATATATTTTTTCTTTTGAAAGCATGAGATAGGTAGAATTTTAGTGTCTGCACTTTAGTTTTTGAGATCTTAAGTGAATTGGGTGAGGTAAGAGGCTGAAGTAGATATTATTTAGAAATCAGTGCATTTCTTTAATCCACTATGATTTTTGATGTTTTTACTTTTATTTTTAAGCTTTCCTTATAAATCTCTTACAACATTTTCTTGCAGCTTCATTTCACTATTATGAAGTGGGATGCCTAGGGAGGAATATTAACATATGTATTGATTAAGATGAATTCTTGGTGACAAAGATTCCATGTCTCTCATGAAAGAAAGAAATGTTCTATACAGATAAAAATATGACTTTATGTTATATGCAATGGGCCTTAAAAATCCATCTAAGTTTTCTTGTATAGACTGTATGGTTCATTTTGTATGACTCCTGATCTTTGGAGTCATCATGAATGGATCTAATTGTTCTGTAGCTGATACAAGTAATATAATGGTAGCTATCAAGAGGATCTCCCTAAAAAACATCTTACCAAACACATATGGCAGGCAGACACCTTCTTGTTTTATGCCTCATTTGATAGTGATAATAATATTATAGTCATTGATTTATGCTTTTGTTTGATAATGAATCTTATGTGGTCTATTAGAGGTGATCCTTTAAGATTATACTTTGTTCAATCAAACCAAGTGCTTTTCATAGTTAACAAAAGGATAAAGGAAATTAATGAGATCTTGTATTTTCTGCCCTGTAGTGTTCTCTTCTTTTCTCGAATATGATGGTTCTCTGGGAGCAGGTTTCTTGGGGAGATTTCTGGAGGCAGCCTTAGTTTCAGTTCAGAGTAATAATCACTTGAAATGTAGCCAGCTGATAAAAGTTCAAATCTTTTATTGTTTTTTCCAAAATAGCCCAGTTAGCTTTCTTTGGTTCTGAGAGCTCTCTTTGCTAGTTCTTTGCCTTTAGCTCAACTCCGACTCCTGGCTTCCCAATCTCCCAACTGACCCTCGCTGATACTGAGAGCTTCTTATATATGATCTTTTAAAGGTGTGAACCAAAAAGGCTGACTCCTCCTCTGAGAGAGTGAAATTGTGGGAGGTGTAATGTGAGCCAATGTGTGAACTCTCAAAGGTGTAAACATAAACATTGTTTCTGTCAACTTTAGTGAGTTAACACCTTGTTTCAAGTTCTGGCTCATAACACTGCCCCTTTTTTGTCACTTGGCATAATTGTAAAGCTATGATCAATTATAGAGTGTTATAGATAGAATCCTGCCTTCTTACATCTTCCTCAAGCATATACTTGATATTTATGTGCCCTGAAGGTATAATGATTAGTAGCTACTGATGATTTCTCAATCATCCTTATTGGCTGTTAATATCACCTATGTCACCCATCTTCCCCTTCTTTTGGCATCTTTCCCTTTTTGAAAAATCTCATGGCAATGTTTTCAAGATTGTCAGCATTTATTTCCTTTTGCTGTGCTCATACATACAATTTCTACCTCATATAGCACTTTACAGAGAGAGCAGTTTCTGTCATGGAGATGAAAATATAACATTCTAGAAATATTGATCCTTCCACCCTCTTGTTTTCTATCTTTATTTTATCATATTCTTAGTTTTATCTACGAATACTCTCAGAATAATATAGCTTATTGCAGTTACATGGCCAGTTTTTTTGAATTGTTATATAAGCACATATAGTATAAGCCAATCAATAGATAAGCCCTGCTGACCCCAGGCTTGACATGTTTTAAGTGTGGGTCATCAACCACTTAAAATCATTATCTTGTAAGCCCCTACTAATGTTTTTTAAACCAAACAGGGGACATATTATTTCAAAGCTACACGAATTAAATAGTATACAAAAATTTCTCTCATGAAGAAAGAATTTTAATTTCCTATCTTAATATACCATTAATGGTATGTTGAGGGAATGATGCGTAGTGAATCACACACTTATGAACATGTGACTAATGTACTTAGATAAAGGGGAATGTATATAGGAAACATATGTTGCCAGTGTTAATGTGCAGACTGCTCTTTTAGTTGATCTGGAGTTTTCTGCTGCCTTATCTTTTTTCTGGGCATCTGTGCTGTTGGGTATCTCCTCTATTCTCTGCTAGCTTTAGCATTCAGCTTTTTTAGATTTTCAGATGCATTCTGTTATCTTGTGCCAGAGTATAACTATTAGCCACACTATTCCATGGAAGTAAAAAAACTATCTTTTTAGTCATATCTTATATGTGTTTTTTTTGATCTGGTAACACTGATCTTCTTGCTCCATTTCTAACTCTGGACATTTTCTCTACTTGTTCCCCACACCTGGAATACTCTCCCTCTTCATGTCCATCTCCTGGCTTACCTGATTGCCTTCAAGTTAAAGCTAACATTATGCTTTCTACAGGAACCATTTTCCAGTCCCTTCCTTCTAGGAACTTACCTCTGTTGAGGTAGTCCTATTTTTCCTATTTATCCTATTTTATCTATTTTTCTTGTTTGTGCACATTTGTTTGCATGTTTTCTCATCCACTGGATTGTGAGCTTCTCATTGAGGACCATATTTTGCCTTTCTTTGGATTTAGTATTTATTCCAATGCCTGGCACAGAAAAATAAATGTAGTAGGAATAATATCTACTAAGTTCCTTGCTAGATAGGCTAGATCATTCATTCATTCATTTATGTATTTATATATTTAAAAAGTCGATGGAAATGTATTTGAGATATAAAAATGTTTCAAGGTTTCAGCTGTTGCTGTTTCCTGGTTGCTGAAGTACAAAAGCCCAGAAAAGTCAAGTTTGATTGTTAAGCTTGATAAGCACTTCTAACTAGTATATCAGCATGGCAAATCAGGAGGCAGAGGACTTATGTGCCATAAAATTAATATGGTATCCTTGCTGAATGTCATTTTCAAAACTATTACTAAGGAAAATTACTTTTACTAAATATTAAATAATATAAGTGTATAGTATATCTTATTTTTTTTCCAATCCCAAGTTTAAATCATTGGATAGGCCTCAGTCAGGTCTGATCCAAGATTGTTGACATATATAGACTATTTCATAGTTTACAACATTCTTTTCATATTTTATCTCATTTGATCATTATAGAAGCTCTATGAGGTAGGTATTATAAGTACTATTATTCAAATTTATTAAACTTATTATAAAGTTTATTAGAGACAAACTAATCAGTAAATAGGAGAAATGATTTTTTTCGATGTCACACAGTGAGTGAAAGTCAGGATTTGATATAAATTCCATCTGACTGCAAACATAATACTATTTCCATTATAGCTTTTAGTTGCTCACACTCCCAATTAATTTGCTGTATCACACATTTCATATAATTGAATCATAGAAAATAAGAGCTAGAAGTAATCTCGGAGATTAAATATTTTAATGTTCACAGATAATAGAATCTTATCTGAATCTTACAGATAAGAGAAATTAAGACTGAAAGAGATAATATGACCAGCCTACACAAATGGTTAGTTAATAACAGAACTCAGACCAGTGTTGAATTCTACTTTGGTACTCTTTCCATGACACTGTTCAGTCTGTCTTCTATCAACTCAGTCCTTTCTGTTGTTTGTTCATCACCAGATCTTCCTTGACTTCATTGTCTATTGAGATTTTTAGAACTGATCTATAAAGTGAATCTCATCAAATGAAATTATGGTCATCATTATCATAATCATCAATGGTAATAGTCCCTTCTTCAAAAAATAATTATCTTATTTTTAATTTATGGAGTAAATATATAATGCAGTATAATAAAAAGATAATTGTACATGAAACTGCAATCTATTACATATGACTTGCTATCCTTTTAAAATATATAATAAAATTATTATGTAAATTTTTTTCCTTTTTTTCTTTTTTCCCCTACATAAGCATAAAATAAGTAGATGCCTGACTGCCAGATGTGTTTGGCACTGTAAGATGTCTTTTAGGAGGTTCAAAAAGAAAAACAAAAATAGAGTTCCTCTTGATAACTGCTGCTATGTTGCTTATATCAAGTTCAGAACAATGAGTTTCATGATTATTCAAGAGATCAGCATTCAAAATCAACCACATAGTCTATATAGCCTATATTTTTCTGGATGTCTAATCTTTTTTACTCATATCTTCCAATTCTTGTAATTTTAAGGCTACTTCTGATGAATAAGGTATTAGTTGGTAGTTTATCTGCTGTAATCCTTCAAGCAAATAAATAAAGCTAAGGGCTTCATCTTAACAAATGTATATAATAGTTTACAGGATTATTAATTTTGATATGGAAGGAACCTTACAGTGCATCAAATCCAAATGCCCTCATTTTATAAATGAGAGAACTGAGGCTATGAAAATTAAATTAGTTGCCATGGATAGTAAATCTTGTCAATGTCTGAAGCAAGTTATAAGTCCAGATCTTCCTAACTCTATATCTAGTACTCTTTCTATAATACTGTCTATCATATAAAATAATACCGTCTATCAAATGGGTATTATGCAGGTCTCTCAAGTTAAGATCATGTAAAAAGAAATCAACATCATCATCATCAAATTTGAGCTGACTTGAAATGATTGCCTTATAGGGTCACTTAATAAATGCATATTGAGCAACAATTGTGGACAAGATTCTGAACATCCTATTTTCCCTGACTTTCTGATGACATTTCCTATTTTTCAGGTAGGACCTTGTTTCCAGTTCACCTACAAAGATGACTAAAGGATTGTTCCTGTAAAAGTAGCATAGCAGACATCAGCTCTGGCTCATAATTACCATAAGGAATCTTGCCTTTCATTCATTAATTTGGCAACGCAAGTCACCAGAGGAAAGTCTGTCTTGCTAATAACTAGGCATCTTCCATCCATCATTGACTTATTAGTTTTAAATATATCCACCTGATAAGTCTGGAATGAATAATGAATAAGAACATCCAATGTCCTGCTCTCTTGGGGCTGGGGAGGTAGTCATTTCTCACTGCTCATAAATAGGAAATTTACTGCTCAGTTTGTTACTACCACTTTTTAGTCAAAACTATGCCCACTTGTGGATTTAAAAAACAATTCTGCAGGTTCTTCAGTATTTTTCCAAGACATGTTCCAGACAAGTACCTTGGTCTCCCATTGGGCTTTTCTAAGGGGTTCTTTTTTCCCATTGGCTTGGAAGCTTGAATTCATCCCCACATTACCATAACTTATTCTTAATTTTCATAGCATCAGGATGCATGATTTGCTTTTTTATACAAAGTCTAAATAAACTTGGTCAGAAAGTTATTTCATGCCACTCTATTTTTCAGAAAAGAGATTGTAAGCACAGTTCAAATGTGAGGAAACTATTGTTCAAATTAGTTCGAACTATGATGTGAATGATGAATATTGTTCAATCATTTTCAGTTGTGTCTGACCCTTTGTGACCCCATTTGGGATTTTCTTGACAAACATAATGGAGAGGTTTGCCATTTTCTTCTCCAAACCATTTTATGAACACTACAAAGTAACTTGCTTAGGGTCACATGGGTTGAATCTACAGTCAGATTTGAACTCAGAAAGATGTTTTCTTTTCTCTAGGTTTGCTACTCTATCTATTGCACCACCTCATGACCTTTAAATGATAATTTTTTTTGTATAGATAAGATTCTATCCCTTCTGGAGTACTGTCATTCTATAAAAATATTGAGTGAGTCTGACCCTAGCATACTTATATAGTTGGTTCAAATAATCCATGTATACACACACACGTATACATATATGTAAAAACTTTGTGACCAACTCCATGACTGGAGACAGAAATTCTCCGTCTATTCAGAAGCTTAGCTGCCATGTACTTAGAGATCCAGCATAGAAAAATACACTTAATAGGATGGACTTATTTAAGAATATTTGATGCGATTTTTTTCAGGTACTTTTGGTCTGAACTTGTGGGGAACTTTTGAAAACCCACTGTATCCATTACAAATCGGTCACTTTTATGTAATTTACAATCTTAGAGGACCAAGAAATAACTTGTTCATGATTATCTAATTATATGTTACAGACAGGTTTGAAATCAGGTCTTTTTGATTTTTAGGAGAGTGCTATTTATTATACCATGGTATCTCTCATAATGCCATGGTATCTCCCACAGAAGATGTTTATTTGTGATTATAAAACTGGGATTTCTTGAATTACCCTGAGACTGGCCATTTTTTTAGTGAAATAAACTAAAGAGGAAACACTAAGCTAGTATAGTAAAGTCTCTATTGAAAACTTCCAAAGCCCATATTAATATAGGTCCTGAAAATCATAGGTAAACTGCACAGCCCATGGTCACAGCATGAAGATACTATATTTTGAAAATAAGGATGTATTAGCCATACCCATGGAAAATAAATAAACTTTTACTCAAAATCAAAATGGGTACAAAATTATTAGCAAATTAATTATCTTACAGTCATACTTGAATTGTGAACTATATTCATTTGTTTGAAACAAAGATTCCTTGGTTTGTTTAAAATATTTTTTCTTGGCTCTAGAAGAGCAATTTATATGACTGAATTGTTTTACTTTGGAATTAAGCTTCATTCAAGTATAGACAGAACTTGAAAAGGTATCAAGTTTTATTTAAACTAATATATACTTATTATTTCTAATAGAATTATAGATGTAGTTGAAATTAATTCAACAAATGATAGTTATTAATTACTTTAGATTGACAAGAGTCCTGAACTGGTTACTGAAGAAGAAGCAGTGATGAATACAGTTCCTAACTGCCAACAGTTTACAATCTGCTTAGGGGATCACAAAACATACCCAAATAGCTACATTGTGATACCAAAAGAATCACAGTGGTATTCAATGTACAAATTCTGAGAAGAGATCAGGGATCAGAATACTCTGGTATTAGTTCCTGGCTGAGTGATTATGATCACATAATTTAACCTTTATGAGTCTTAACTTCTTCAGCAGTAAAAATAAGAATTTGGATTGAATGAACTCTAATTTCTGGCTTTAATTCTTTGGTTTTGTCATTTTATTGAGTAATCCTCATTGACTTCAATCTGATGATCAGGCCCAGAATCAAGAAATCTCTAGTTAGAAAATGAAAATTCAGTTTTTTTTTGAGAGGTAGTGTGGAATTCTACACATCTCTGAGTATCATTATATAGTAGCAGGCATATATAAGGCAGAAAGTATAAGGCAACTTTCTAGGACAGCCTTGATTTCAAATATTCTCCATCATTGTTAGCATAAGCTATTAAATGTCCTCAAAATAGGGATCCATAGGCAATCAATAATTGAATGAATCAAGCTAGTATTATAATGAAAGTACACATATTGGCCAAAAATTGAGTCATTAAAGATGGACCATCACAAGCCTGTATTTTACCTTTTATAATAGGATCACAAACTAAAGATAAAAAGTACTGGAAGAAGTCTTAGACATCTTCACATTCAAACTTCCAAATTTACACATGAGACTAAATTCTAGAGAAGAAAAAGTGACTTGATTGAAGACAGTAACATGGCAAGTCTAAACATAGAATTTAGATCTCTTGTTGCCATGTTCCATGTTATGTCTGCTATAGCAATCTGCTGTCCTTTTCATCATTTTAAGTTCTTTTCCAACAATAAGTTTTCAGGACTTTTTGGTGGAGTGTTTGGCCTCTATTTAAATGCAAATTTGGGCACTTCAGTTGGGATTAGCATGAGTACTAAATCAACACCAGCCCCAAGTGAATATGATCTGTTCATTAAAAGATACAAGGTATTGTTTTTTAAACAGAGAGCCACAATTTCCTAGGAGGATTTGTGGTTTGTATTTATTTCCTTCAAACTTTTTCTCCTCAGCAGGATGAAAATATTAGCTGTTGCATGGAAACAATGATGTAGTTTTCCAAAGTGACATCTAATTAAGTTTTAACCTGATATAATACAGCATTCTTACTGTTCTTACCTGTCTCCCTGTGTAATGGGCTGAAGCTCGAGTTGATGCACTGAGATCCCAAGCATGTGAGGCTAAATAGTAATTGGACCATACTCTATTAATATATGCTTGGAGAAAGAATGCCGCCCCCTGCCCCCCCTCCCCCCGCCCCCCCACCCACTCATTGTGCAAGTTTTGATGGGTTGTATAGGAAATGACGTAGAGACGATTTTGGTGGATGGAGAGAGAGGTGGAGAGAGAGAGGCAGAGAGACTGCTGGCCAGGTTCGTGTCATGGCTGCTCACATTCCTATTGCAATCCCCCTTCACCTCCACAAAGAATAAAGATAGAGGATTTTCCTTTAACCTGAATTCCTGACTCCAGCTGATTTTAAATTAAGCAGTCATCACATCCCTGGGTTTAGAGGATGAAAAGAAACAAAGATATGCAATTAGAATTTTTCTCTTCATATCTAATTTTCCAAATTTATGTATTGGAGTATTATGTATCTATTGTATCTGAATCCTGACAGAAAATGTTAATTTGGTCACAGACTCATAGAATTTCATAGTTGGATGGAACCTTAGTGACTATCTAATAAAACCCATACATATAAAGAATCCTTCCCACAACATCTTTAGTAAGTGATAATCTCTCTTTGGTTGAAGACCTCATAATCAATCCATCCCACTTTGGGCTGGTACTAATTCTACAGAAATTTCTCCTTACATAAACTCATCTGTGTGGGTCAACAAACCTTACCCAAATTAAAATCAGACTCTCAAAGTAAAAAGAAAAAAAAAGATTTTTTTTAAAATCTTGAAGGAAAGGCACCTCCTAACAGAGAGGAGTGCAAAGTATAAATTTCAAAACACATCATATAGACCCACATGCAGAAACCCTGACACCCTTCTGAACTTGTTTCCCATTGGCTAGGGGAATCCAGGCTTACATTCTAATTTAAATATCTACCTCAGAAATAAAGAATACTAGTCAGCAACATACTCATTACTATATTAGATACTTACATGCTAATGGAAAAAAAATTCGGCTGAGAGGAGGGGAATGTAAGTTTATATAAAATACTCCAGCACCTGTGGTTTTTGGCTATAGAACAATTTGTTACTGCAAAGTTTCAAGTCTTAATTAGGATATCGGTCAAGACCACATTCTTATGAGAGGTCTTCACATAGTTTATCTCATTCATAAAACATAGAAAAGCATTATTGTATATTGGATACTTGAGCTCATTCATTCACTATCTGTCATATACAAACCATGTGATAACTGCTCAGTGTTCTTGGCAGCTTTCTAAAATTGTCATTTGCATCTGAGAAATTATCTTAAAAATTCCCTAAATTGATGAAATTATAAATTAGAATAAAAAGCAAGACATTGTTTATGAATTCAGCAAACAATTTTTAAGCATTAGCAATGTGGAAAGGCACTGTACCTCTGGAAGACTTGGGTTCTAATATTACTTCTGAAACTTTTAAACTATTTGCCTCTAGGCAAATCACTTAACTTTGCTAAGGCACCATTTATCCATATGTTAAATGGAGATAATAAGAAGAAAGCTGATAAATTATCTAGGAGAACAATTTTAACATTAGACTTCAGAAGCTGCTCATGGCACTTATGTGTAATGAAATTAATTGTCTAGAATTCAAAATCATATGCTTCTTATATCTCCATTCTTGAATGGATGACTATTACTTCAAAACTTGACATTTCAATTGTCTTGCCATGCTATTTGGTTGGTGAGATCCAATAAAGGGATCCAATAAAGTTCAAATGTGTGAGTGAAAGAATGAAAGTCATTTATTAAACACTTACCATGTGCCAATCATTATGCTAGACACTGGAGAGAAAAATCCAAAAATGATCCCATGCTTGCCTTAAGGAACATACATTATAAATAGAGAAGATAGTAAAATAGGGCAATTTTGGTCTTAAAAGTTACAGGAATAATGAGAGGAGCCATGAAGCTATCAATGACATTTTCTTTGCAGAAATAATGGTAATAATGATTCCCAAAGCAGATCTATAAAGCTTGGCAGGAGTGGAGGGGTTAGAAAATGGAAAAACAAAACAGATGGTATATACCTGTTTAGGCTTTGATTTTTTGGTGGATTGTTGCTGGTTACAATCTGAAGCATGGTCTATGTCAGGGACTAACTAAACTTGGTGAGCCAATGAGTTTCCAATCAACAATGAGGAAATCTATGCCTTACTGTCAGAGTTCCAAAGAAGAATAGATTAAGTCCCCAAGGAGTTGCTTAAAAGGCACAATTGTTTCTTCTCTACAAAATAGTAATTAACATCCCACCATTTTCATACAAAGAATTCAGCAATAGAAGAGATCTTCTACTGCTGACTTTTTATAACCAAGGACAAATTATTTAGCCATCCCTGGGAAAGAGATTGATGGGGATCCATATTTATTATTACCAGCCTCCTCATCCTACCAGTTCTAGTGATTACAGGTTCCATGCATAATAGTTGCTTTAAAAATGTTAAAACATGTTAAAACATTATGTACTGATTGTGGATATTCTTTTTAGGGAGGATAATGTTGCATCATCTGGCATTATACAGAGGTAATGTTCCACTCTGTAATTTGTGCCAGGGATTCTGTAAAGCCATGTGCAGGTTCAACATGGACAAACACTATTCTCTCTGGTTTAGTCTTTTATTCTTTATTTTTGCTCACATTAGATACAAGAGCATGACTTCAGTCTCACTAACCAGCTCTACAAACAACTCTTTAAAAACAGTAAACTATGTCTTTCCTCTTTAACATTTCTGTCTTCAGGCTTTGAACTCATGGGTTTGGAAATGGTCATGTCAGAAGTCTGTACCCTCTTCTATTAATTTCCTGGAGGACAAAATTGTCCAATGAATGCCACATTTGGCACAGCCAGAAAGGAAGGAAAGCTTTAAAGTTATGATGAATGTTACAGTATTCTTGGATGTTTCACTTCCTCAGCCCATCACTGTAAGTAATTACCTGTCCGATTCAGGACAAGTCCTTCAGTTTGGTTCTCGTTGGCTATTGATCATTTATTTAAGAACAACATACTCTAGGGAAAGTAAAAAAAAACCTCCTTTAAATTAATTTTTTGGAGCCCACTGTGGTCATGAATAAATATTTTTCATTTCAGGCAATTTACATCAGCAACTGCTTAGCAGTGGGGAATTGTTTACCACTTCTGACCTGATACTCTGAAAATTGGTTTCCTAACCATCTTGTGTGAATGCCAGCTTCAAATTGACACATTAAATTTTCAGAATTGTGTTTGACTTATTGTTTCCTGCTTTCGATGCCATTCATTGTGATGACATGCACATCAGAACATGCAGGTCCTGTGCAGGACATGCATAGAGGTTGTGAAGAACAAAAACTAATTTTGCTTATTAGATGATGGGGAGTTTTGCTCTTTATTGGAGGGTGCAGAAATAGGGTAGATAAGGCTGGTACCAGTTTGGAAGGTTTTTTTTTTTTATAGTTTGTTGCTTCCCAGTTAACTGGTTCAAGTCTGTAGTTTACTGCTTTTGACTGTGTATTATAAAGAGCCTTGGCCTTAGAGCCATTAACTTCAAGTGTTTCCTTTACTTTTTGATTTTAATCAGTTTTTTTCATCTGTAAAATGAGTGCTGCATGATACTTTTTATTAAGAGACATCTTGGCACAATTGGTAAAAGTATGATTTAGACATCACATAGACTCTGGGTTCAAGTTTTGCTTCTGAAACATATTGGGTTCAAGGGCAAGTTTGTTAATTTCTCAGCACCTTATTCAATTCTTTTGAACAAAAAAATTAGAGACAGGAGTGTGCTGGGGCCAATTCTAAAAGGTTTTCAAGAGTTAATTATTAAATTTTCAATGTTAGCATCTATATCTATCCCCAAAAACTGGAAAATCAGGTTGTAATTTTTTGTTTTATTGGCTATCTAGATTAAAAAAAAATACAAATAATGCAAGTAGAAATATTAAAAGTATCTATCTATCTATATCCATCTATCTATCTATATATGCATGTATCCCTTTCTACTTTGCCCAGATTCCATTTGTTAAACATTTCTTGGCAAATCCTTGTAGTATTCTATAAGCATTCCTTAAGCTAAGCAGAAGTACAATAGAAAGTTCACAGAATGAAATGATCACTGGATTGAAGGACTAGGGATTGTAGATGTAATAAATTAATAATAAAAATAATAATGGTATTTATATGGCACTTTAAGCTTTGCAAAATGCTTTGCAAAATGCTCTGGCTATAGATGATAATCTACATGGATGAGGGATATTTCCACATAAGAAGTGCCTTGTATTGCCGAAATCATAGATATGAGTCTGCCACCAAAACAACAACAAAAAAAACTTATATTTTTGTGTCTTACAGAATTGGAATAAGGATCAAATATATGAAAGCATTTTCCAATTATAAAGGATGTGAGTGATTATTATCATAGTTCTATATAATAACACTCCACTTCTGATAATAAGGCACAGGGTAGAGAGACTAAGTAGAAAAATAAAGAAAAAAAAAGACAACTCCTGCTGTCTAAAGCTGCCTTTTGCCTGGACTTAGACTTGATTTGTAAGTATCTAATTTTCTTAGCATTCACATAACTCTATTAATCTTCAAAACACTTTCTGAGCATTAATTATCCAGTCCCAACAACACCCTGAGGGTTTTTTAAAAATCTGTTTTGACAGAGGATTTGCTGCCTTTTGAAAATATAAATCAGTGTAACTATAAACATTCAAACCCAAAGTGCTCAGCTTGTATTGCTAGTTGACATTTTCTAAAGCAGATTGGGCAGTCCTTTATTCATTTGGATGTCCTGCTCAAATAAAATAAGCCCCATGTTGAACAATGAGCTGCTGAAAATAAATGGAAATCCCACCCGGAATCACAGGATCCTAGAGTCAAAGAGACCTGGAGATCCAATCTTTTCCAACCCACAACTGAGAGAGAATTCCTATTACATGACATTCCCACAATTTACAGGGAGCTCCTAAATTTGTGAGATTTGAAGACCTTTTTTGATGGGAATCTACTGGTACTTTTTGAGGCATATCTTCGAATACTGTCCACTGGATTGAAGTAGAACAACTTGAACATAGCTATCATACTCACTGAATGCTTTTCTTTCCTAAATCCTAGTTTCTTCAACTAATTCTTGTATGTTTTATTTTTATCATTTCATAGTCACCATGATCATCTTTCTCTAGATTCATTCTAGTTTACTAACATCTTTTGTAAGCAATCAAAACATGATTTCAGATATAATCTGTGCAAAGCAGAACAAACTCCAATATTCTAGACACTATGACCTACTTAAAGCATCCATATTTTGTGTTTTTTTCCAGCTGTCACATCATAATGTCAATTCAGTTTGAATTTATATTTCAAATTCAAGTGCTTTTTCTCATTAAAAATCTATCCATACTTTTCTATCCTGTACTTTCTTGAGCATTTTATTTTATTTTTTAACTCCTCTTTCTAAATGTGACTTTTCATTAGGCTATTGGGGTTGTTATAATCTTTTTTTTCTGTTATTAGCTATAACTCTCAATTTTGTATATACAAAAATTTGATAAACTTAACTCTTTTCATACCTTCATCCAAATTGTTGATAAAAATATTGCATGGAAGCAGGCCAAAAACAGAGAGTCATGTGGTATTCCTTTAGAGACCTACCATATTGATGTTTTTCTTTCCCCTTATTTTTATATTGATTTTATAAGATGACAGTTAGATTTGGGGACTGTTGAAGGTTCTAATAACCATTTCAGGGAATCCATGAAGTTAAAACTCTTTTCATAATAATTCTAAGATGTTTTAGCTTCAAGTGTGATAATATTGGAATAATTTGTAAAATTCAAATAGATCTATGACACATAAACAAAAATTCTTTGGGAAGGATTCTCAGTGTTTAAAATGTAAGTAGGTCCCAAGATAAAAAAAATTGAAAATCATTTCTCTAAAGCAAATTAATAGTAATAGGTTCTATGACCCAATGCACAGAAAGCAGTTTTAAATCAATTCTGTTTCTCTGTTGAGACAATGCTGCTGTTCTGTTCTTACTAATGATAAACTTTCCTTGGCCATCTTTGTGATAGGAAGTGTATGAAGAATAGTGAGTATGAAACATGGGCACTGTCTTCAAGTTGTTTATAGTTCAACTAGAGAAAAAATAGGTATATTTACCATTAAATAATACTAGTACACCAGGAGGCAATATGTGATTAAATGTTGAATCAATGTGATTTTTTTTTATTTTCAGGAGTTTGGATGCTGGAAATTTATAGGAATGAGAGAAGTGCTATGAAATAGAGAATAGTAAAAGAAATGGAGAGGAATTGGTATCTGGAAGTCCTGAAAGCCTTAAAAAGTTATGATCTTTCAGGAATTGTCATGAATTAAAGAACCTGCAACAGTGGAGACAAGTGAATTTTATCCAGTTGTGAAAAAGGGCAAAAAGGTGTTTAGTTTAAAGTAATGTAAACAGTGCTTTAAAAGCTTTGGATTTCAGTTCCTGGTAACATTCTATAATAAAAAGGCATTTTTATGAACATTTAGAAAAGATGGAGATTAAAAATCAATATTGACCCAGAGCCCAAACTTCTATCCATTATGTTATATTTATATTGCTTCTTGATCCATTTTATATATACGGAAATAGTGTCAGAATGGCTTGATCATTTGAATTTTTTTTTGGACAGAGCTACTAGACTAGCAGATGAAGGGGCATGCTGTGGACACAGTGCATTTGAATGGAATCTGACAGAGTGTCTTAAAATATCCTTGTTGAGGAGATTGAGAAATTTATATTGGCTAAAAATATAGTTGTGTGACTTTGAAATGGGTTGATTTGCTGTCCTCAATGAGAGTTAATTAGTGGCTTTTTGTCAACCGAGTAAAAGAGATCTAGTTTAGTGTCAGAGATTGCTATTCTTAGTCATATTCCATTTCATATTTTTTTACTAATGACTTGGTTGAAAACATAAGTGACATTATTACCAAATATTGAAGGAAAAAATATTTTGGACCAGAAGATCCTCTATGTTTAGTTATATGAAAAAGTTATATCTGGGAGATATAGCATTTCATTTGGGAAAATGGTGCAAACTATGGAGTGTTGCCATAAATGTTTGGTGCACAGTGAATAGATCACTTTGGCAAAGATGTAAAAGTGGAGTAGGAAAAATTTTATGAATAAGATTTGGCCAGAATGTAGGGGTACTTAAATATTTAGATGTAAAGTTTCCTAGATTTTGTTTTGTGATCAATTAGAATCCATTGAGCATATTTGCACAGTGGGTAATGTGTAAAATGCTATTTTAGAAATATTGATTTGGATGGTGGAGTCAAGATGGCTAGACAGCTCATTGCTTGAAATCTTCCCAGCTTCCTTCAGAATCAACACTAGATCAAATTCAATGAATGAATTTTTGAGTGACAGAACCCATAAACATTCAGGATATAATAATTTTCCAGCTTAAGATATCTTGGAAGAACTTCAGAAGAGGTTTTTCTAAAGTTGGGCAGGGGGAATCCAGCCCAGTAAAGGTTTGGCAGGGGGAGGCCTGGTGTGGGGAATCTAATGGGAGGCTCTTGGTCAAAATAGAGCAATAATGGCTACTCTGTCCTGGTTCAGAAGGCCTGTAGATCTGTAGACCAACTGTGAGACCTCCAAGGCAACCACAAAAGGCAAATTGTGAGCCCCTGAACCACATAATAATAGGGGGATCTGGCCAGACCAACCCAGAGCAATGACAAAGCCTGGAGCCCCACCAGCGCCAGCATAGTCCGTGAGAGGACTCTGTCCCCCATCAAAAGAAGCTTGGGACTATCTCTTCTCTGTTTTAGGAACAGAGCTTGACTGTTAAAAGTGAGCACAAAAGCAAAAAGAATTCTGATTATAGAAAACTACTATGGAGATAGGGAAGATCAGAACACAAAGCCAGAAGAGGACAGTAAAGGCAAAATGCCTTCAGATAAAGTCTCAAAGGGAGGCTTTCTCAAACTCAAAAAGGCTTTCTTGGAAGGGGGGGGGCAGAGAGAGAATGGAGGGAAATGAGAGTTATGTGAAAGAATAATGAAAGTTTTGGGAGAAAAAACCAACAGTTTGGAAAAGGAAGCACAAAAATTGACTGAAGAAAGCAACTACTTAAAAATAGAATTGGCAAAATGGAAAAGGAAACAACTCCTTAAAAATATAATTGACAAAATGAAAAAGAGAAATCCACTGGGGGAAAAAAAAACAAAAGAAAACAAACAAAAAAATCCTTTAAAGATGCAATTGGTCTAATTCAAAAGGAGTTTAAAAGAAAAACTAACTGAAAAAAATAATTCATTAAAATTAGAATTGAAAAAATGGATATGAGTGACTCAATGAAACATCAAGAATCAGTCAAACAATCCCCTCCAAAATGACAAAAATAGGAGAAAATGTAAAATAACTAATTAAAAAATCTCACCTAGAAAATATATTCAGGGGAGATAATCTAAGAATTATTGGATGATCTGAAACCTATGATTTAAAAAAAAGCATCTGTACAATCTCTCAAGAAATCATCAAGATATACTGCTCTGATATCCTAGAACCAGAGGATAAAAGAATCATTGAAAGAATCCATTGATCACCTCCTAAAAGAGACCCCAAAACAAAAACTTCAAGGATATTGTAGCTAAATTTCAGAATTATCAGATCAAGAAGAAAATTATGCAACCAGCCAGAAAGAAAAAAAAATTAAATATCAATTAGCCACAATCAGAACTTTCCAGGACCTAGAACCTTCCACATTAAAGGATTGGAGGAGCTGGAATATAATACTTTGGAAGGGAATAAATTATCAAGCAAAATTAAGCATTATCTTTCAGGGCAAAAGATGGGCAAAAGATAGGTTTAAGTTAACTTTAATGTGATGATAAAAAATGAAATTAGGGCTGGAAAAGGGATTGTACTGGGAGAAGATGCAAGATGGGATAAAAAAGGGATAAATTATAGCACAAGAGATCTATTACAGTAGAGGGAAAGAAAAAAGGATAATGAACATTGTTTTAACTTCAATATCATCATATTTGTCCCAGAGAGGGAATATCATTCATATTTAGTCTGGTGTAGAAATTTGTTTCACCCTTTAGGGACCTAAGAGGGGAATAGAGAAAAGAAAAGGGGGAGGCTAATGAAAAGAAGGGCAGAAGTTGATGGGGAAAGGGATAAGAAAGGGTGGATTAAAAAAAAGGGATGGAAGATTGACGGAGGTGGTGATCAGAAGCAAAACACTGGTTAAAAAAGCCCTTGAAAGTTAGAGTTCCTCAGACAATTCTCAGGCGAAGAAATTGAAACTAATTCTAGCCATATGAAAATATGTTCCAAATCATTATTAATCAGAGAAATGCAAATTAAGACAACTCTGAGATACCACTACACACCTGTAAGATTGGCTAGAATGACAGGAAAAGATAATGTGGAATGTTGGATGGGATTTGGGAAAACTGGGACACTGATACATTGTTGGTGGAATTGTGAACACATCCAGCCATTCTGGAGAGCAATTTGGAACTATGCTCAAAAAGTTATCAAACTGTGCATACCCTTTGATCCAGCAGTGTTACTACTGGGCTTATACCCCAAAGAGATACTAAAGAAGGGAAAGGGACTTGTATGTGCCAAAATGTTTGTGGTAGCCCTGTTTGTAGTGGCTAGAAGCTGGAAAATAAATGGATGCCCATCAATTGGAGAATGGTTGAATAAATTGTGATATATGAATGTTATGGAATATCATTGTTCTGTAAGAAATGACCAGCAGGATGAATACAGAGAGGATTGGCGAGATTTACATGAACTGATGCTAAGTGAAATGAGCAGAACCAGGAGATCATTATATACCTTAACAACGATACTGTATGAGGATGTATTCTGATGGAAGTGGATTCCTTTGACAAAGAGATCTAATTCAGTTTCAAATGATCAAGGATGGACAGAAGCAGCTATACCCAAAGAAAGAACACTGGGAAATGAATATAAACTGCTTGCATTTTTGTTTTTCTTCCCGGGTTATTTATAGCTTCTAAATCTAATTCTCCCTGTGCTATAAGAGAAGTGTTTGGTTCTGCACACATATATTGTATCTAGGATATACTGTAACCTATTTAACATGTATGGGACTGCCTCTGGGGGAGGGGGTACAAGGAAGGAGGGGAAAAGTCAGAACAGAAGTGAGTGCAAGGGATAATGTTGTAAAAAAATTATCCTGGCATGCATTCTGTCAATAAAAAGTTATTAAAAAAAAAAGAAAGTTAAGAGTTCCTGAGGTAGATCCAAGATGGCAGAGTAAAGTCAGGAAACTGCTTCAACTGTGCCAGTTTCCCTTGAAAACCACATGAAACCATGATTCTGAACAGTCTTATGAGCTGAAACAACTCTCCAGCTCAAGATAGACTAGAAAAACTTCAAGAATGGTCATTCTCACTGAGGTGAAAGCAGTGTTCAGACTAGCTCAGATAGACTCTGGGAAAGCCAGTGAGATGATCTTAACTATAGCAAATCAGCAACTAAGACCCTCAGTCCTATCTCAGTAGAGGAGCAAACCAGTATGGCAGTTTCCTGTCCCAGCTCAGAAGATAAAATCTCAGAAAGTAGGCTGTTTCCTGGAAAGAGCAGTCAAGCTACCCTCTGCAAACACAAGGGAAACCTGTGCTGAAAGCCAAGGCTCAGAGCTGCTTAGGAAGCTTGGGACAGCGCCACCTTTACCCCAGGAGCAGAGTTCCATGTCAAAAGTAAAAAAGAAGAAGAAGAAGAAGAAGAAGAAGAAGAAGAAGAAGAAGAAGAAGAAGAAATACCAAAAGAAAAGGAAAGAAAATGTGCAAGAAACAGAAAAGAACCTTGACCAAAGAAAGCTACCATGGTGTCAGGGAAGACCAAATTTGACGCAAACTCAGACAAGGACAAAATATCCACAAAATAAATCTCAGAGTGAGATATATTGATGTTAGGCTCAAAGAGACTTCTTGGAAATGTTAATAAAAGACTTCAAAAGGAAAATAAGAGAGGTAGAAGAAAAAATGAGAAAAGAAATGAAAGGCATGCATAAGAAAGTCAGCAATTTGGAACAAAAAGGAAAAAAATGTCTGAAGAAAACAAGTACATAAAAAGTAGAATAAACCAAACAGGAAAAGAGATACAAAAATTAACTGAAGAAAATCACACATTAAAAACTAGAAAAGGATAAATAGAAGCTAATGACTTTGTGAGATAGCAAGAATCAATCAAACAAAAAAGAATGAAAAAATGGAAGAAAATGTGAAATACCTCATTGGCAAAATAGCTGACATGGAAAAGAGATCCAGAAGAAACAAGTTAAAAATCTGTTGCTTACCTGAAAGCCATGACCAAAAAAAAGAACCTGGATAGCACTCTATAAGAGATCTTTAAGGAAAACTGCTCCAATGTTCTAGAAAGAGAGGGTGAAGTACTGATTGAAAGAATCCATCAATCACTTCTGGAAAGAGATCCCACAAGGAAAACCTCAAGGAATATTGTTGCAAAACTCCAAAATTATAATCTTAAGGAAAAAATACTTTAAGCTGCCAAAACCAATTCAAATATCAAGGAGCAACAATCAGGATTACCCAGGATCTCGCAGCTTCTGCAATAAAGGATCAGATGGCCTGGTATATCATATTCCAGAAAACAAAGGACCTGGAGTTTACAACCAAGAATTGATAGAAGATAAGGCACTGATTGGAGTGGATTAAAAAACATTACTAATAGGTGGGGAGGGTGATAGGAGATAAGGTAGTGGATGGAGTGAATTAAAAAAAAAATCACACCACTAAGGACAGGGTGAAAAGAGGGAACAAAATTATATACAAGAGAAAACATATGGAGTGAAACAAAGAGTTGGTAATCATAACTGTTGATGTGAATGGATGAACTCTCCCAGAAAATGGAAGCTAAAAGGAGAGTGGATAAAAAGCAAAATGCTACAATATGTTGTTTATAAGAAACACATTTGACCCATAGAGACATGTTTAGAGTAAAAGTAAAAGGCTGCAACAGAATTTATTATGCTTCAATTGAAATAAAAAAAAAAAGCAAGGGTAGTAATTCTGATCTCAGATAAAACAAAAGTAAGAATAGATCTTATTAAGAGATAAAAAGGGAAAATACAACTTGATAAAGGGTACAAAAAATAATGAAGTAGTAATGATACTAAATTTGTATCTACCAAGTGGTAGAGCAGGCACATTCCTAGAGAAGATTTTAAACCAGTCAGAAGGAGAAATAGATAGCAAAAATATTCTTGGGGGAACCTCAAGCTTCCCCTCTCAGAATCAGGCAAATCTAACCACAAAATAAACAAGAAAGAAACTAGAGAGGTTAATAGCATCCTAGAAAACCTAGATATGATAGACCTCTGGAGAATACTGAATAAGGACAGAAAGGAATACACTTTTTTCTCAGCAATACATGTTCCTTACACAAAAGTTAACCATGTATTAGGGCATAAAAACCTCACAATCAAATCCACAAATACTAAATACTTCATTTTCAGACCCCAATGCAATAAAAATTATATTCAATAAAGGGCCAGGGAGGGAAACTAAATAATCTAATTCTAAAGAATGAGTAGATCAAACAACAAATCACAGAAACAATTCATAGTGACAATGACAAGAAAATGACAATAATGAGAAAACCTACCAAAACCTATGGGATGCAGCCAAAGAAATTCCTGGGGGGAAATCTTAGTCCTCTAAATAGATAAGTAAATAAAATAGAGAAAAAAGAGATCAATGAATTAGTTATGCAACTACAAAAGCTAGAAAAAGAACAAATTAAAAATCCCTAATTAAATATCAAATTAGAAATTCTGAAACTCAAGGGAGAGATTAATAAAATTGAAACTAATAAAACTACTGAATTAATAAACAAAACTAAGAATTGGTTTTGTGAAAAAACCAACAAAATAGATAAACCTTTGGTTAATTTATCAGACAATGAAAGAAAAAAATGCAATAACACATCAAAAATGAATGGGTTGGTATAAAAGCTGTCGATCATTAAGGTCCTTTTCAATTTTTTGCTCATTTTGTCAGAGAAGAATCAGAGACAAACTAGCAAAGAAAAAAAGAAAAAAAACCCAAATGGAATCTGTTTTTTTGGGGGGAGGGGCAGGGTGGTGTTACCGAGCTTCCTCTACAGACTGCGGGGGCAGCAGCGAGGCACTAGCAGGACTGTGCTGCGCCTGCGCTCTGAGACTCTGAGAGCCTGCTGAGACACTGTCGGGGAGGGGTGGCCAGGTCCTGAGAAACTCCAGCTGTTTGGGGTTGTATTCTTCATCCCCAGTGTTTTTAGCTTCTCTGTTGGGCTACTGACTTGATGCCAGGGCAAAATATCCAAGCCTTTAGCAAAGCTTTCCCCACAGAGATGGCTGAGATCACACCCCAACCCCTTCTGGTCTGCTCAGCTTGAGCTGCCTGCTGAGCTCTCACTGCCCTCAATAAGAGGGAGAAAGTCAAGAAAGAGATTAAAGGAATCAGAATAGGCAATGAGGAAATCAAACTATCACTCTTTGCAGATGATATGATGGTATACTTAGAAAACCCCAGAGATTCTACTAAAAAGCTATTAGAAATAATTCATAACTTTAGCAAAGTTGCAGGTTATAAAATAAATACCATTAAATCCTCAGCATTTTTATACCTCACCAACAAAATCCAACAGCAAGAGATACAAAGAGAAATTCCATTCAAAATAACTGTTGACAGCATAAAATATTTGGGAATCTATTTACCAAAGGAAAGTCAGGAATTATATGAGCAAAATTACAAAAATCTTTCCACACAAATAAAGTCAGACAAATAATTGGAAAAATATTAAGTGCTCCTAGATAGACCAAATGAATACAATAAAGATGACAATACTCCCTAAACTAATCTATTTATTTAGTGCTATCCCAATCATACTTCCAAGAAAATATTTTAATGATCTAGAAAAAATAACAACAAAATTCATATGGAATAATAAAAGGTCGAGAATCTCAAAAGAATTAAAGAAAAAAAATCAAATGAAGGTGGCCTAGCTGCACCTGATCTAAAACTATATTATAAAGCAGCAGTCACCAAAACCATTTGTTATTGGCTAAGAAATAGATTAGTTTATCAGTGGAACAGGTTAGGTTCACAAGACAGAATAGTCAACTATAGCAATTTAGTATTTGACAAACCCAAAGATCCTAACTTTTGGGATAAAAATTCATTATTTGACAAAAACTGCTGGGATAACTGGAAATTAGTATGGCAGAAATTAGGCATGGACCCAGACTTAACAATGTATACCAAGATAAGATCAAAATGGGTCCATGATTTAGACATAAAGAATGAGATTATAAATAAATTGAAGGAACATAGGATAGTTTATCTCTCAGACTTGTGGAGGAGGAAGAAATTTGTGACCAAATACGAACTAGAGACCGTTATTGATCACAAAATAGAAGATTTTGATTACATCAAATTAAAAAAGCTTTTGTACAAACAAAACTAATGCAACCAAGATTAGAAGGGAAGTAACAAACTGGGAAAACATCTTCACAGTTAAAGTTTCTGATAAAGGCCTCATTTCCAAAATATAGAGAGAACTGATTCTAATTTATAAGAAACCAAGCCATTCTCCAATTGACAAATGGTCAAAGGATATGAACAGACAATTTTCAGATGATGAAATTGAAACTATTCCCACTCATATGAAAGAGTGTTCCAAATCATTATTAATCAGAGAAATGCAAATTAAGACAACTCTGAGATACCACTACACACCTGTCAGATTGGCTAAGATGATAGGAAAAAATAATGATGATTGTTGGAGGGGATGCAGGAAAACTGGGACTCTGATACATTGTTGGTGGAGTTGTGAATGAATCCAACCATTCTGGAGAGCAATCTGGAATTATGCCCAAAAAGTTATCAAACTGTGCATACCCTTTGACCCAGCAGTGCTACTACTGGGCTTATACCCCAAGGAGATACTAAAGAAAGGAAAAGGACCTGTATGTGCCAAAATGTTTGTGGCAGACGTGTTTGTAGTGGCTAGAAACAGAAAAATGAATGGATGCCTTTCAATTGGAGAATGGTTGGATAAATTGTGGTATATGAATGTTATGGAATATTATTGTTCTGTAAGAAATGACCAGCAGGATGAATACAGAGAAGCTTGGAGAGACTTACATGAACTGATGCTAAGTGAAATGAGCAGAACCAAGAGATCATTATATACGTCAACAACAATACTGTATGAAGATGTACTCTGGTGGAAGTGGATTTCTTTGACAAAGAGATCTAATTCAGTTTCAATTGATTAATGATGGACAGAAACAGCTACACCCAAAGAAAAAAACACCAGGAAATGAAGGTAAACTGTTTGAATTTTTATTTTTCTTCCCAGGTTATTTTTACCTTCTGAATCCAATTCTCCCTGTGCAACAAGAAAACTGTTTAGTTCTGCACACATATATTGTATCTAGGATATACTATGACATATTCAACATATATAGGACTGCTTGCCATCTAGGGGAGGGAGTGGAGGGTGGAAGGGAAAAATCAGAACAAAAGTGAGTGCAAGGGATAATGTTGTAAAAAAAGTACCCTGGCATGGGCTTTGTCAATAAAAAGTTTTTATAATAAAAAAAAAAGAATGGGTTGAACTTACCATCAATGAAAAAGAAATTAAAGCAATAATTAGGAGCAAAATTAGGAGTTTGCCCAACTCTATGGCAGCAAGTCTGACAATCTAGCTGAAATGGATGAATATTTATAAAAATATAAATTGCCCAGGTTAAGAGAAGAGGAAATAAATTACTTAATAATCCCATTTTAGAAAAAATGTAATTGAATAAGTCATTAATGAACTCTATAAGAAAAAAAAATCTCCAGGGCCAGATGGATTCACAAGTGAATTTTACCAAATATTTAAAGAACAAATAATTCCAATCTATGTAAACTATTTGGAATAATAGATAAAGAAGGAATACTGCCAAATTCATAATATGCTACAAAATTGGTACTGATACCTAAACCAGGAAGTGTCAAAACATAGAAAATAGTTTTATAAAATAATGTTTTAGTAGTTTGATTGGTATGACACTTACCAGTATACCACTTTAGACAGGATTGTCATTTTTATTATATTAGCTCAGCCTACCCATGATCAATTTATATTTTTTCATTTGGTTAGATCTGACTTTATTTATTTGAGAAGTGTTTTGTAATTGTGTTTATATAGTTCTTGAGTGTGTCTTGGCAAGTATATCCCTAAGTATTTTATTTTGTCTATAGTAATTTTAAATGGAATTTCTCTATCTCTTGCTGATAGGCTTTGTCAGTAATATATAGAAATGCTAATGATTTGTATGGGTTTAGTTTATATCCTGCAACTTTGCTAAGGCTGTGAATTGTTTCCAGTAGATTTTTGGATGATTTTGTAGGATTCTCTAAGTATATCATCATATTTGCAGAAAGTGATGGTTTATTTTCTCATTGCATATTCTAAGTACTTTAATTTTTTTCTTTTCTTATTGCTAAAGCTAATATTTCTATTACAATGTTGAAGAACAGTGGTTAACCCAAACAACTATCAACATTTCTATATATTACTGACAAAGCCCATCAGCAAGAGATAAAAAGAGAATTCCTTTTAAAATTACTGTAGACAAAATAAAATATTCAGATGAGGAGGAAGAAGAAGAAACAAAATAAAACACTGCTAAGACATACCCAAGAATTATATGAATAGAATTACAAAATACTTTTCACACAAATAAGTCAGACCTACACAATTAGAAAATATCAGTTGTTCATGGCTAGGCCCATGCTAATATAATGACAATTCTGCCTAAATTGATCTAATTGTTCAGTACTATACTAATCAAACTGCCAAAACATTATTTTATAGAACTAGAAAAAGTAATAACAAAATTCATCTGGAAAAACAAAAGGTCAAGAATATCAAGGGAATTAATGAAAAAAATTACAAAGAATGGTGGCTTAGCAGTGCCAAACCTAAATTTATATTATAAAACAGCAATCATGAAAGCCATTTGGTACTGGCTATGAAATAGAGTGGTGGATCAATGGAATAGATTAGATACACATGACACAATAGTCAAGGCCTATAGCAATCTAGTATTTGATAAAACCCTAAACTGCAGCTTCTGGGTTTTTATCACTACTGACAAAAATTTCTAGGAAAACTAGAAAATAATATGTCTCAGCAAAAATCTACATCTCACACCCCATACCTGTTGGAATCTTTACAAAGTGTCGTCATTAGAGTTGATAGAGACAATAATTATCTAATTTAGCATGATTCAGTATGATTGATCTGATCCTAGGAGGAGATGTTATGGGCCAGAACTTGAAACAAGGTACTAAGTACAACTGACAGAAACAATGCTTGTGTTCACACCTTTAGAGAGCTCATATAAGCAAGAAGTATTTAAGTACTCATTGGAGTTCACACACGTTTGGGAGATTTCAGGGTTTAGTATGAGATATCTGAATTCACACCTCCCTTGAAGCTCTCAGGGTCAGAGAGCACTCTGGGAAAAACCCATAATCCCACTCTCTCAGAAGAGATCATATATAAGAAACAGACAGAGACTCTCTAGGGGCGTTGAGCTGAAAACATTGAGAGGGGAGCGTCAGTCAAGTCAGTTCAGGAGAAGCCCACTCTCGGAGGTGCAACCAGATTCACTTCATCTACACAGCTGTGGTGGCTGGGCTCCTGCACTTCCCCCACTGAGAACAACACTGGTCTGAAAGGCTCTCCAGAAAGCTACCTAGCCCCAGGCAAGGAGGTGCTGGCAAGGAGGCTAAAGAAAGCAGAGACAGAAGCAAGGGACAATCTGCAAGAGCTCTTGGAACCAAGCAGAGAGATAGGCCTCTCAGCTAACGGGGCCCAAGGAAAGAGATAAGAAATAAAAGATCTGAACTTATATCACCTGGCTGCATTTGGAGTAATTATTACTTTTAACTGAAATGAAGAAGGCTTCTTCCAGAAAAACCTCCCCAGGAAACCTGCCCCCAGAGAGAACTATTATTATTTTAAAGAAGAAAAACACCACATATACCAAAATAAGGTCAAAATGGATACATGATTTCACCTTAAAGGATAAAACCATAAAGAAATTAAGAGAAAAAGGGATAATTTACTTATCATGTCTTCAGAGAAGGGAGGTATTTATGACCAAAGAAGAGCTGGATAATATTATGAAAGTTTAAATGGACAATTTTGATTACACTAAATTAAAAAAGGTTTTATACAAACAAAACCAACAGAAATAAGATTAAACATGAAGTACAAAGCTGGGAAAAATCTTTACCAATAGTGTTTCTGATAAAGGTTTCATTTCTAAAATATATAACGAATTGTGTCAAATTTATAAGAATACAAGTCCTTCCCCAATTGATTAATGGTCAAAGGATATGAACAGACAATTTTCAGATGATAAAATTAAAGCCATCTACAGTCATATGAAAAAATTCTCTAAATCACTATTTATTAGAGAAATGCAAATTAAAACAACTCTGAGGTACCACCTCACACCTCTCAGACTGGCTACAATGAGAGGAAAAGATAATAAATGTTGAAGGGGATGTGGGAAAACTGGGACACTGATGCATTGTTAGTGCAGTTGTGAAATGATCCAACTATTCTGGAGAATATTTTGGAACTATGCCCAAAAGACTATCAAACTGTGCATACCCTTTGATCCAGCAGTGTCATTACTGGGTCTTTATTCCAAGGAAATCATAAATGAAGGAAAAGGATCCACATGTGCAAAAATGTATTTATGGTAGCAACGAATTTGAAAAAGAATAGATGCCCAACAATTTGGGAATGGATGAACAAATTGTGGCACATGAAGGTAATGGAATATTATTGTTCCATAAAAAATGATGAACAAGCTGATTATAGATAGGCCTGGACCTATTTAGACGAATGGGTGCTGAGCAAAAGAAATAGAACCAGGAATACATTGTACATAATAATAGTAGGATAGTGTGATGATCTGTTATGAAAGATGTGGTTCTTCTCAGTGGTTCAGTGATTCAAAGCAATTCTAATGTCTCTGGACAGAAAATGCCATCTACATTCAGAAAAAGAACTGAGGAAAGTAAATGCAAATCAGTTCATGCTATGTTCACTTCTTTTTTCCTGTTTTATTATTCAGGCTTAGCAAACAGGTTTCTTTTTTGCATTCTGAATTATTTAAGCTCACACAAGTTTTAATCCAATTTATTTTATAATATTTCCTATTTTTTCCTTATTTTTAACACTCAAATGCCCATTTCACTGAATCTCTCTCTCTCTCTCTCTCTCTCTCTCTCTCTCTCTCTCTCTTATTATAGCTTTTTATTTACAAGTTCTATGCATGGGTAATTTTACAGCATTGACAATTGCCAAACTTTTTGTTCCAATTTTTCCCCTCCTTCTCCCCATCCCCTCCCCCAGATTGCAGGTTGACCAATACATGTTAAATATGTTAAAGTATAAATTAAATACAACATAAATATACATGTCCTAACAGTTATTTTGCTGTACAAAAATAATTGGACTTTGAAATAGTGTACTATTAGCCTGTGAAGGAAATAAAAAATGCAGGCAGACAAAAATATAGGGATTGGGAATTCTATGTAATGGTTCATAGTCATCTCCTAGAGTTCTTTCACTGGGATTATTTTCTATCTGAAATAAAGAACTCAGTATTCCTAAAGTTAGTTTCATCATTTTCAAAACAGACATACATAGAACATATAACAAGATACAACATTAAATCAGTCCTGAACTTCTAAGTTTTTCTCTAAGAGATTTTGAAGTAAAAATCTTACTTATCTCTATTAATCTCTAACCATTTTCTATCTGGGTTCCTGCTGTCAGCCTAACATTATTCTTCTGTTTTCTAGTTATGAATACATCTGGAATCTTATCGATAAAACATGTAATTTAGTAACAATGCAAATCACTTTATGTTGAATTCGAGTTCATCCATTTCAAGTGCACTAACAGACAGAAAAGCTGGTTAAACTTCCATTCTTCTAGACTTTTTGTTAAAGCAAAATCTGAGTGTGATGAAGAATTTAGCAAAACAAATAGTTTACTTTTCCTAAACCGATATTGGGAAATTGTTTAATAAAATTTCATACCTTTCTAAGCAATCAAAAGTTCCAAGCTTTGACCAAAACAATCCCCTAAACTCATTATATTCTCAAACCAAACTACACAGCTTAATAACTTTTTCTTTATTTATCCTAAAATCCTGTGTAAACCTAATTGTGATTCCCTGATATTTGAATTGTTTTTTTTTTCTGGTCACTTTAAGTACTTTTTCCTTGATCTGATAGTTCTGAAATTTAGTTGTAATGTACCTTGGACTTTTTATTTTGGAATCTTTTTCCTGAGATGAATTGATGAATTTTTTCAATGCTTATTTCCCCTGCTAGTTACAGTATAATAGGGCAGTTTTTCTAGATAATTTCTTGAAAAGTGTTGTGCAAACCTCCTTTTGATTAAGGCTTTCAGGTAATCCAATGATTCTGATATTGTCTCTTCTGGATCTATTTTCCTGGTCAGTTGTTTTTCCCATAAGGTATTTTATATTTTCTTTCATTTTTTTCAGTCTTTTGAATTTGTTTGATTCTTGTTATTTCACAGAGTTATTAGTTTGCAATTACCCAATTTAAACTTTTAAAGTATTGTTTTCTTCAGTTAGCTTTTGTACTTTGTTTTCCATTTGGCCAATTCTACTTGTTAGGGAGTTATTCTCTTCAGTAGATTTTTGTATCTCTTTTTCCACTTGAACAATTCTAATTCTTCGGCAGTTTTCCAATCTGTTGCCTCTTTTTTCATAATTCTCTTGCATGACTCATTTCTTTTCTCAATTTTTCTCCTACCTCTATATGATTTTAAAGTTCCCATTTGAGCTCTTCTATGAGTTCTTTATGGGTTTGAAAGCACTTTCTATTTTGTTTTGGGGTTTTGCCCATAGATGTTTTAAACTTGTCCTCTTCTGAATTTGTGTCTTCATCTTTCCTGTCACTATAGTATCTTTCTATGGTCAAATTTCTTTTTCTTTTCTTTCTTTTTTTCTTTTCTTTTCTTTTCTTTTTTTTATCATTTTTTTTTGCCTTTTATCTTTTCTATATATATATTTTTTAATTTTAGCTCTGCTCCCACAGTGGAAAGTGTACTGTTTCAGGTTTCTTGTGGCAGTGCTTGCAGGTCCTGGGTGTTATTTCATGTTGCAATGATATTACTTTGAGACTTATGGGGAATCCTCATGTCTGGGACTATGTGGAGGGTGTGGGATGGGAAGTGCCTGGTGCTGCTGGAGTCTATAAGAGTCTGACAAATTATCTGATGCTGAGCGAGGGTCCTAGTGGTGGTAGTTGGTGTGTTTGAGGTTTAGTGGAGTGTTTTTGCATTTCCCTAGGGCTACATTTAACATGTATTGTTCTGGCAGTTGGAGAATGCTTGCCTGCCCAGAACTGTCATAATCTGTGGTAGTTTATTTCTGAAGAATACCTGCCCACTTGGTATTGAGGTCTAGCTACTGGAGAAAGTCTGTTTGCCTGGGCCTGTGTTGAAGCACCTGAAGTTCCTGACACAAGGGAGGATACCTGCCCACCCCAATTGCCCCCCCCCCCCAGTTATATTGAAGCAAATAGTGGTTCCTGTAGTCTGCTGCTCCACTAATTATGTCAAGGCATGTAATTGGTCCTGGTGTTTCAGTTCTCTTGTTCCACTAAACTTGCTCTTGGAGAAAAGAGAGAGGTCCAGAGGACTTTCCATGTAATTGGGTCACCTTTACCACCTTGGTCACCATGACAAGAAACAACAAGGGTGGAAGGGTTTTTAATTAAATTCCTATGATTAATGAAGTGAATTTAGAATCTGTAGCTGATAGTTCTAGGACCAAATATACAAAACAAAGAATAGAGTAGGGGTCTAATTGGAATATTTCTCACACAACCCCATTTGGTGATTTCCTAGCAAGGATACTGGAGTGATTCTAGTTCCAAGTGATCAGATTAATGAACTCTAGTCTTTTTTTTTTTTTAACAATTTTTTTTTATAGATGAGGAAACTGAGACAAATAATATTAAATGACTAGCTTAGGATCACACAACAAATATGTGTCTAAAGCCAATTTTGAAATAAGGAAGATAAATCTTTCTGTCTCTAAGCCTAACACTTTATCTACTATATCCCCCAGCTGCCATACTTTGAAGTCTTATATTAGATATTAAAAAAAATTGATTCTATAAGTGTTTATGAACTGTGGACAGGTGGATGAAAGTGAAACACGAGGCATAGAGATAGTAGTTTAGTAGTTTCTGGAATGTCTCAGGGATGAACATACTCTATCTTTATGGAAAAATATTGGGGCCTAGGTAAAGCCTCAGTTACCATGTTCTAGGTTTAATTACAATGTATTCTGGGATCCAAATTTTAGGACTACATTGCTCCTCCAAGGTCACCTTTTCCCACTTCATTATAAATGACAACTACAATTTTACTGATTTAGAGGAGATATTTCTTAGTGCTTTGAGTTTTAGACTGTCAGCCTCAAATTATAGAATCCTTTACTCTACTTTTTGTTTGCTTGAGGGATTAGTTAGCTTCAGGTTTCTCATTTCCTTTAAAATGCATCAAAGGAAGAAACTATACTTCAGTATCAAAGCCTTCCATTTATCCCTTCTCATTAAAACTTAAATGATTAATATTAAAGTTGGTACTTTGTAAAAGATGAAGCATACCAAGTCTTCTCCAACCATTTATGCTAATTGCTGTTTCTCATTGTTCTTGAAAGATTTATTAGAGTATCAAGAGACTCTTTATACTGAATTAAAAAACTATTGGATGGGGTATTTCAAGGTTTCTTCTCAGAAAAGAGCAATTATTAAACTGTATTATTCAATTAAACATAAAAGCTATAGCTATCTCAAAAAGTTGAAAGTGTAGGCAAAAAAACTATCAGTTAGAATGGCCCTAATAAATCTGACAGTTGAGAAAAATTCCATTGTATCTGAAACTGAAGATGAAAAAGACCCACAGTCTAGGGGGGGCAGGGGGATGTTATTGTAATATGAGTATCAGACCCAGTTCTAAAGTTTGGCTTATTGCAGGTCATAGAAAGCCTTTGAATTTTTGTTCTCTTCCTAAAGTAAAGATTGAGTCTTTTGAAAGATAATATCAGAAAAGACAAGCATATTCTTGTTCCAGATATATTTATTTAGCAAACAATAAGATCTGTTTATCTTTTAAAGTCCTTCTCCACCTGGCTATAATTGAACTTTCCAGCCTAACTGGACATTATTCCCCACACTTGCATTATGTGAGTTAGCCAAATCAGTCTCCCTCCTTTCCCTCAAACAGACCACTTTATGTCCCAATTTGGTACCTTTGATAGGCTCTCATTCCTAGAATGTGCCTCCTCTTCACCTTTCCCATGAAATTGCTCTTTCTTCAAGATGCAGTGCAAATGTCACCTTCTACAAGAAACCTTTTCACAGTATTAGAATTACAGATTTAGAGCTGAAAGAGACCTCAAAAGCCATCATTTTTCAAAAAGTATCATTTTATAAATGAAGGAACTGAGACTTGGGGAAGTTAAGTGACATGTGCAAAGTTTACTCAATAAATGAGCAGAACTAAGATTTGAACCTGGGCATTCTGCCTTGAAATTCACTATATTTTTCATTATACTTGCTTCATCTCTTTCCTGAATTCCCCCACCTGTTAGTTTCCCCTCTTCCAAACTGCCAAACCACTTTTCTACAAACTACTTGGTATTTGTTTATATATATTCTCTTCAATAATATGTAATATATTTGGAGTTTCACATGTAATCATCTTTTTAAATTCTTATCCTATTATGTTATAGAAAAACTTATTTTATTTCTTAAATTTAGAATAAGATAAATAAAATAAAATTATTTAAAATATATTTACATATGTACTTGTCATCTTCATTCAAAAGTATACTTTTTGTAAGCAGGAATGTTTCATGTAAATTTGTTTTTTCAATTCTGACATTAGTTCCTGACTATATGTTGGTGGTGGATTTATTGATAGATTAGTTTCTCATCCTTTCTCATACAGACTATTTTAATGGCTTTTTAATTAGTCTCTTCTTCTACTTTCTCTCCTCTTGATAAGTTAATCAATCAACAAGAATTTATTAAGTTCTAACATATTAGGCACTATACTAAGCTATGGGATACAAAGACAGGAAAGTCCTTCCAGCCTTCAAGAAATTTATATTCTTTCAGATCTCTATAATCTATTTTCCACACAGCTGCCAAATTTTTAATCTTTTTTTTCAAAATCTGTTTTCTTTTTCTTTTTTTATTAATATTCTTTTAAATTATAGCTTTCTATTGACAGAACATATACATGAGTAATTATTTACAACATTGTCCCTTGCACTCACTTTTGTTCCAACTTTTTCCCTCCTTCCCTCCACCCACTCTCCTAGATGGCAAACAGCCTAATACATGTTAAACATGTTAAAGTATATCCTAGATACAATATATGTGTGCAGATCCATACAGTTCTCTTGTTGCACAAGAATAATTGGATTCAGAAGATAAAAATAACCTGGGAAGAAAAAACAAAAATGCAAGTAGTCCACATTCATTTCCCAGTGTTCCTTTTCTGGATGTAGCTGATTCTGTCCATCATTGATCAATTGGAACTGAATTAGATCTTCTCTTTGTCAAAGATATCCACTTCCATTAGAATACATCCTCATACAGTATTGTTGTTGAAGTGTATAATGATCTCCTGGTTCTGCTCAGTTCACTCAGCATCAGTTCGTGTAAGTCTCTCCAGGCCTTTCTGAAATCATGCTGCTAGTCATTTCTTACAGAATAATAATATTCCATAGCATTCACATACCACAATTTATTCAGCCATTCTCCAATTAATGGGCATCCACTCACTTTCCAGTTTCTAGCCACTACAAAAAGGGCTGCCACAAACATTTTGGCACATATAGGTCCCTTTCCCTTCTTTAAGATCTCTTTGGGATATAAGCCCAGTAGTAACACTACTGGATCAAAGGGTATGCACAGTTTGATAACTTTTTGAGCATAATTCCAAATTGCTCTCCAGAATGGCTGGATGTATTCACATCCAGTGAATCCAATGCATCAGTGTCCCTATTTTCCTGCATCCCCTGTCATTATCTTTTCCTGTCATCTTAGGCAATCTTACAGGTGTGTAGTGGTATCTCAGAGTTGTCTTAATTTTCATTTCTCTGATCAATAATGATTTGGACTACCCTTTCATATGAGTAGAAATAGTTTCAATTTCATCATCTGAAAATTGTCTGTTCATATCCTTTGACCATTTATCAATTGGAGAATGGCTTGATTTCTTATAAATTAGAGCCAATTCTCTATATATTTTGAAAATGAGGCCTTTATCAGAACCTTTAACTGTAAAAATGTTTTCCTAGTTTGTTGCTTCCCTTCTAATTTTGTTTGCATTAGTTTTGTTTGTACAAAAGATTTTTTTTAATTTGATATAATCAAAATTTTCTATTTTGTGATCAATAATGATCTCTAGTACTTCTTTGGTCACAAATTCCTTCTTCCCCCACAAGTCTGAGAGGTAAACTATCCTATGTTCCTCTAATTTGTTTATAATCTCATTCTTTATGCCTAAATCATGGACCCATTTTGATCTTATCTTGGTGTATGGTGTTAAGTGTGGGTTTATGCCTAGTTTCTGCCATACTAATTTCCAGTTTTCCCAGTAGTTTTTGTCAAATAGTGAATTCTTATCCCAAAAGTTGGGATCTTTGGGTTTGTGAAACACTAGATTGCTATAGTTATTGACTATTTTGTCCTGTGAATCTAACCTATTCCACTGATCAACTAATCTATTTCTTATCCAATATCAAATGGTTTTGGTGACTGCTGCTTTATAATATAGTTTTAGATCAGATACAGCTAGGCCACCTTCACTTGATTTTTATTTTCATTAGTTCCCTTGGAATTCTTGATCTTTTGTTCTTTCATATGAATTTTGTTGTTATTTTTTTCCAAGTCATTAAAATAATTTCTTGGAATTGACTCTAATTTATAAGAAATCAAACCATTCTCCAATTGATAAGTGGTCAAAGCATATGAACGGACAATTCTCAGACGAAGAAATTGAAACTATTTCTAGCCATATGAAAAGATGCTCCAACTTATTATTTATCAGAGAAATGCAAATTAAGACAACTCTGAGATACCACTATACACCTGTCAGATTGGCTAGAATGACAGGGAAAGATAATGCTGAATGTTGGATGGGATTTGGGAAAACTGAGACACTGATACATTGTTGGTGGAATTGTGAATACATCCAGACATTCTGGAGAACAATTTGGAACTATGCTTAAAAAGTTATCAAACTCTGCATACCCTTTGATCCAGCAGTGTCATTACTGGGCTTATATCCCAAAGAGATCTTAAAGAAGGAAAAGGGACCTGTATGTGCCAAAATGTTTGTGGCAGCCCTCTTTATAGTGACCAGAAACTGGAAAGTGAGTGGATGCCCATCGATTGTAGAATGGCTGAATAAATTGTGGAATGTGAATATTATGGAATATTATTGTTTGGTAAAAAATGACCAGCAGGATGATTTCAGAAAGGCCTGGAGAGACTTACATGAACTGATGCTGAGTGAAATGAGCAGGACCAAGATATCATTATATACTTCAACAACAATACTATATGATGATCAATTCTGATAGACATGGCTCTCTTCAACAATGAGTTGAATCAAATCAGTTCCAATAGGGAAGTAATGTATAGAGCCAGATACACCCAGTGAAAAATTCTGAGAAATGATTATGAATAATTACATAGAATTCCCAGTACCTCTATTTTTGTCTGCCTGCATTTTCTATTTTCTTCACAGGTTAATTGTACATTATTTCAAAGTCTGATTCTTCTTGTGCAGCAAAATAACAGTATAGAACTGTATACATTTATTGTATTTAACATATACTTCAACATATTTAACATGGAATTGGTCTACCTGTTATTTGGGGGAGGGGGTAGGGTGAAGGAAGGGAAAAATTGGAACAAAAGGTTTTGCAATTGTCAATGATGAAAAATTACCCATGCATGTATCTTGTGAATAAAAAGCTATAATAAAAAACAAAAGATTCAGGAAGGAAAAAAAGCACTAAATAAATAGATTATTTTAGATAGTATTGTCATCTTTATTATATTCACTTGGCCTATCTAAAAGCACTTAATATTTTTCCAATTGTTTAAATTTGACTTAATTTGTGTGGAAAATGTTTTGTAACTTTGCTCATACAATTCCTGACTTTCCTTTGGTAAATAGATTCCCAAATATTTTATGATATTGATAGTTATTTTGAATGGGATTTCTCTTTGTTATCTCTTGCTGTTGGATTTTGTTGGTGATGTATAAAAATGCTGAAGATTTATGTAGATTTATTTTGTATCCTACAACTTTACTAAAGTTGTGGATTATTTCTAATAGTTTTTTTTAGTAGAATCTCTGGGATTCTCTAAATATACCATCATATCATCTGCAAAGAGAGATAATTTGGTTTCCTCATTACTTACTCTAATTCCTTTAATGTGTTTTTCTTCTCTTATTGCCAAAGCTAGCATTTCTAGTACAATATTGAATAGTAATGATGATAGTGGGCAACCTTGTTTTACTCCTGATCTTACTGGGAATAGTTCCAGTTTATTCCCATTACATAGGATGATGGTTTTAAATAGATGCCCCTGACTATTTTAAGGAAAAGCCCATTTATTTCTATACTCTCAAGTGTTTTTCTTAGGAATGGATGTTAGATTTTATGAAATGTTTTTTCTGTATCTATTGAGATGATCATATGGTTTTTGTTAATTTGGTTATTGTTATAGTCAATTATGCTAATAGTCTTCCAAATATTGAACCAGCCCTGCATTCCTGGTATAAATCCTACTTGGTCATAGTGTATTATCCTGGAGATGATTTTCTGTAATCTTGTTCTTAAGAAACATGATCTTTTTAGGAACCCAAGATAAACACACACTAATTAATCAAATAACAATATAAGACAATAAATAATGGATTAAGTGCCAACATGTGTAAAAGAAATAATAATGAGTAGGCAGAATCATAACTTGAAAAAAATTCTTACTCAACTCACAGGATATGGATTGATATTGATTACTTATATGATGATAGCAAAATAACTTAAACTTCCTTGGGCTTCAATTTCCGTATATATAAAACAAATAATTGGTTTGGATAAAAGGTTATTTTTCTTATATTCTATGAACTATTTTTTAAATTGATGATTGCATTTCACTAAAAATTGATTTTAAAAACCATGTGGTATTTATCTGTACTTATAAACATTATTTGGAAAAGAATCCATTGGCTTGCATAGGTAGCTAAAGTGTCCTATCATACACACACACACACACACACACACACACACACACAGGTGTATATGGGCTATAAAGTCTTTTCCAGCTGTTGATCTATGATTTTGAATTTAGTATTGAAAAAAAATGAGGCAAATTAATTCAAGATAGGGTGATCAAGGAAAATTCATAAAAGAGGTAAAATTTTAACTGAACTCTGAAGAAAAGTTTTCCTTGATTGCCCTATCTTTTATTTGAATTGGGGTATGACAAAAGTCGAGCGTTGCATTCCTTTTGTATTCTCAAGTATGAAGAGGACAGATAAGCATAAAATCTATTTTTTGTTTTGGTGGAATTACTAGTAGAAAATCTCAAGGAATACAAGAGAATATGAAATCACGATATTTGAATAACCAATAAATATAGAAATAACACAAAAAATTCCCTTCTTTCTACTCTAAGTTTATATAGTTCTAAAAAAACAAACATTAGTAATGACAGGAGAAAGAAACTAAAGGTGTAGAGATAGGCAAAAAGGTGATAAAATATGTCTATTTGCTAATGATATGATGGAATACTTAGAAATGCTAGAGAATAAGTAAATATTAGTTAAGAAAATAATTAGCTTTAATCAAGTTTCAGGTTACAAAATAAATCTGCAAAGATCAACAGTATTTCTTTATAATAATAACAAAATCTCCAAAACAATATTAGAAAGGGAAATCCCTTTCAAAATAACTACAAAATGCATAACACAGTTGGGGATGAATCCATTAACTCATGAAAATACTTTTATACATCCAATTACAAAATGCTTCTTAAGTAAAGGAAAGCAATGTAAATAACTAGAAAAATATTCTGTGCTCATGGGTGGGTGGTGTCAATGGTTTTTATGTTGTCATGCCATGAAAAAGACATAGAATTTGATTTTTAAAAATACGACATTTATTTGGAGAAACAAAGATATAGAATATCAAGGGAAATAATAAGAATAAAGGGAGAATAGACTTCAAATTATATTACAAAGCAGCATCAAAGTCATTTTGTATTTTTTTAACAGTTCTATTTTCACTGTTGGATATCTCTAATTCTTAGGAGGTTTTTCTTGACATTAGTGTATAAATTTGCTTCTTATCAGTTTCTGTCATTGCTTTTGATCCTTTCCTCAGGGTACAAATGGAACTCTATTCTTTGTTTCCCACTGCAACCCTTTAAATACTTGAGGGAGCTAGCCTCTTTTACCCCAGCTTTTTTTAAACTAGCCATACCTATTTCTTTCAATTGAGTTAATTAATTCAACCTCACCCTAGTTGCCCTCCTTTAGATAATTTCCTGTCTGCTTCTATTTGCCTCTGCAATACTGATTCTCCATTTGGTGAGTAATTTGGTTTGGTGTATTTTACCTTCCTTTCTGGTAGATTTAAAATAGGAGACATGTGTTATTGCTATAGTCTTACTGTGCTGTGCTAGAGGAAGTTTTACTGATTCTGGGAGATAATATGGAAAATGAGGAGATAACTTCTAGCGTGATACATCTTGGCTGTTTGAGGCATAAAATTGCTTTGTATTTGCTACAAAGAGCTAATAGTTGGAAAACTTCAGAAGAAACTATGGTAATCCTTCCTTCTCTAGGACAAATAATATAAAATGTATGTGAAATAAATTATACAGTCTAAAAGAAGGCAAGTTATTCTCAAAGTCACATTTGAGATAAGTGATAATAATAACAATAATAGTAATAATAATGACTAATTTTGTTGTTGTTGTTGTTCTTGTTTAGTCATTTTCAGTCATGTCTGACCATGGCTTCCTTTGGGATTTTCTTGGCAAGGATACTTAAGTAGTTTCCCATTTCCTTCTTCATTTCATTTTGCTGATGCAGAAATTCAGACAAACCAGATTAAATGATTTGCTCAGGGTCACATGGCTAGTATTAAAGTCTACTCTAGTATTTGGAGTGAGATCTTCCTCACTCTAGGCCTGGTACTTCATACACTGTGCCACCTAGATGTCCAAATAATGAATTACTATATTTGACAACTTTTAAAGAAGTTAATTTTTTTTTCAAAATAATTTCAATCTCTCTACTTTTTTGATCCATATTATGGATAGCAAATTTTGTTCTAAACTCTCATTTTTATCTGGGTACATCTTTCCTTTTTATAGTTTCATTTCTTATAAGCAACAGACTGTAGAGTTTTATTTTGTTATCCATTTTGTTGGATTTTTTAAAAATTGGATTGTTTAATCCATTCAAAGTTAAGTTTGTAAGAATCAGGTTTATATTTTCTTTATTTGTGTCTTTAGCATTGTTTTGTTTTGTTTTAGGATTAAATGCAACATCTTTTTTGGGTTTCATGACATTCTTGCGAAATAAAATCAATATCATTTAGATAAAGGAGTTGATACTTAAAAGTGATCAAGTAAGTTATATGAGATCAAATAGCTAGTAACTGATAGACATGGTTTTTTTCCCTGAGGCAATTGGGGTTAAGTGACTTGCCCAGGGTCACACATCTGGGTAGTGTTAAGTGTCTGAGGCCAGATTTGAACTTAGATCCTTCTGACTTCAGGCTGATGTTCTATCCACTCTATTCCTAGCCCCCAGATGTAGGTTTTTGAGAGAAGGCTTTCCTGATTAATAGACAGCACTTGAGTCACTCACTGTGTCATGTATCATTTTGAGGGAACAAGGTAGCCCATCACTATCCTTGACTACAAAAACTTAGAATATATTCAGACCACCTAAAAACTCAGTCAAAGCTAAGTACGCTGAGAATTCTTTCAGCCATTTCAACTCCTCTTTCATATATTCCTGGATATTAGGATTTGTGGGAAAAGAATCTGATACAAAAATTCAAATTTGGATACCCAATGAACTAACCACTCTGACAAATCCTTCTACTAACTACAACTACAATGAAGGTTTTGTTTTTTGAGTTAAATATATATGAATGGGCCTGCAATAACTCTGTACGAGTCCATTTGAATACCCTTGGGAAAGCAAAACATCTACATTCATAAAAAGATGATGTGCAGATGGGTCTCTGTATTTTGCCCACACTATAAATCTCTCCCAGCAAGGTCTATGTATGCTGCAGTGCCTTGATATTCTTTTTTTTTTAATTTAAAAATAGCTTTTTATTTTCAAAATAAATGATACTTTTCAGCATTCATCCTTGCAAAACTTTGTGTTCCAAATTTTTCTCCTTCCCTTCCTCTTATCCCTTCCCCTAAAGCAATCCAACATAGAGTAAATGTATATTTCTTCTAAACATATTTTCACATTTATCATGCTGCACAAGAAAAATCAGATCAAAAAGGAAAAAATGAGAAAGAAAAAAAAAAGCAAGCCAACAACAACAAAAAAGGTGAATATTCTATGTTGTGATCCACATTCACTTACTATAGTCCTTATTCTGGATATAGATGGCTCTCTCCATCACAAATCAATCGGAATTGGTCTGAATCATATCACTGCTGAAAAGAACCAAGTCTATCACAGTTAATCATTACATAATCTCTTTGTTGCTGTGTATAATGTGCTTTGGCTCACTTTACTTAACATCTTCTTGTAAGTCTCTCCTGGCCTCTCTGAAATAATCCTGATGATCATTTTTCATAGAAAAATATTATACTATAACATTCATATATCATAATTAATTTAGTCATTCTCTAACTGATGGGCATCCACTCAGTTTCCAGTTCCTTGCTTCTACAAAAGAGCTGCTACATTTTTGCACAAGTGGGTCCTTTTCCCTCTTTTATGATCTCTTTGGGATACAGATTCAGTAGTGACATTGCTGGATTAAAGTCTGTACAAAGTCTGATATCCCTTTGGGGATAGTTCCAAATTGCTCTCCAACTATTGTGATATAATCCAACTAGCAATGTATTAGAGTCATAGTTTTTCCATATCCCCTCCAACATTTATCATTATCTTTTCCTGTCATTTTAGCCAATCTGAGAGGTATATAGTAGTTTGTCATATTTGTCTTAATTTGTGTTTCTTCAGTCAATAGTGATTTAGAATTGCCTTAATATTTTAAAACTCCTTCTTATCCTTCATTATCTTCTTTAATCCAGGCTTTGATGAAGAAATGATTTTTCTTAACAAAGGCAACTCCTCTAGATATGCCTTCAATTTCATGTTCTTTTATGTCCTTCATGAGATTTCACTACTTTCCCCATACTATTCTTTCTTTTACCATCTCCTCCAGTGTTCTCTAGTTTCAAAAGAGAGAGGCAAAGATGTTTGGGAAAAAAGAACTGATTTCCCTTCTCACACTACACACACACACACACACACACACACACACACGAAAAAACATATGTATGAAAAGGAAAAAAGTCCAACTTTTCCTAGGAGAATGCTTATGCTTAATTATAAACACTTTCTGATTTATCTTTGTTTACCACTAACCTATAACTCTTTAAGACTTTTTTGAACCACTGATGATGATCATCTTTTGCTAGAATTAAATGTGGTGAAATAAAACAAACTAATAAAAGAAGACACAAATAGATTTCATTTCAGAATAATGATGTGAGTTTCTGGCCATGTGTTAACAAGCTTACAAAAAGGTGACTGACTTTATAGTTTGTACATTTCTCCTTCCCTTCAAATAAGAACATAAAACTCTTTGGATTTGCAGAATTAAATAGTAATTTGAATGCAAACAAGTCCTTAACATTTCCTGGAAGATCTCAACATTATATAAGGATCCAGGGAACTGAAACCAAGCAATAGTGTTTGAGAACAAGCGTAATTCTATTTAAAAAAAGAAAAAAATACTTTCTTTGTTAGAGCAAAAAATGCTCATTAACTTCTCTGTTGAATATGCAAGACTGCATCACACCAAGCTACAGCGTGGGAGGTGTTGTGAACTTGCTGCTCTGAGCTCTTGGTTTTGGCTTTTCTTTCTTCCTTTTTTTGGTTATAGTTATGTGGTAAGGATGAGGGACAATTTGAATAATACCATCATGTTTTTGTAGAGCAGATGATGATTATGGTTTTGAAATAAGCATCCAACATCTGGTGTCCATATCCAGAACATACAAGCATCATTATCACTTATATGGGTAAGATCTATGTCCTTTAAGAGATAATTATGGTCTGGTCAAAAGAAATTCTGGCCTTGGACTCTAAAGACTAAGGTCCTAATCCTGACTCTAGCTTTGGTTCATTGTAAAAACTTGAAAAAGTTTCTTTTGTTTTCTCACCTATGGCTTTAGATGGTTATGTTAGAAGACTTCTAAGGATTTTTGCATCTTCCAAACCCTATGTTAAATATTGGTTAAGTAGACATTTTCCTTACCTGTCCCAAAGTAAAAAATGTTCCAGCTTTGACATATGTGACCTTGGGTTTAATATCTTTGAACTCCACTTTTCTCATCTTTAAAATGGAGACAATATCTGTAGTACCAAACCCATAAGTATTGGTGAAGAGCTAATGATATATTAGGCATGCAATAGATAGTAGATATCATAATGGAAGAAGGGATTAGAGTATATAGAAAACTTAATGGAAAAATGGGACATTGGGTTTTGTAATCTCAGATTGTATTTTTGGTGTTTCTTCCTGGTATAAAGTTTGTAAAAGATGAGAAGGGCAGAGTCATTTGCTATGGGAAGATCCCATCTGCAAATCTTGTGATACAGCAGGCAGGTTTTTGCCTTTGTTTTCCTAGTCAAGTTCACAGCAGCTGTGGGACTTATTAAGTCAACATTGTGTTGCATATTCATCAGATGAGTTGTTAATCATCTGCCAGGCCCCTCAGGAGAGCAGGAGTCCATGAGCTCAAATGAAAAAAAGCAGAAACCATGTCCTTACCAGTATCTTCTCAGCTATGAAGTATTGGCAATTATATGCAAGTTTCCAGGAAAGTGATCTTAAAACATGCCTTTATGTTCATGGGTAAAATATCAAATCTCTGCACAATAGACAAAGCTTTTTGTCTTATTTTTGCAACAATACTTAGAAATAAATGGACCAGGTATAATTTATCTTTTACAAATGGGGAAACTAAGGCACAGCACCTTTATAGGATCCAAGGTCTACATACATTGCAATTCAAATGAAAACGTAGATCTCTTAACTCTCAATCTAGTATTTTTACTTATGGACATCTGAGGTACTTGGAGAATGGATTTGACCTGGAGTGAGGAAGACCTGAACAAAAATATGACTTTGGACACTTATTAGTTATGTGACCCTAGGTAAGTCATTTAATCTCTCATTTCTTCAGTTTCCTCAACTATAAAATAGGGATAATAAAAACATTCATGATGCAAAACAGTGGTTAAATGAGATGATATTTACAAAAAGCACTCAGTGCAGTGTGTAGAACATGGTAGATACTATACAAATGCTTTTTTTAAAAAAACATTTTTATTCCATCACTTCCTTTCTGTTGTCATCACTTCCTATAATTTCCTTTCCCTTCCTCTTCTTTTCTCCACTCCTTTTACTCATTCTTCCTTATGGAAATATTACCTACTCTATAAAGCTCAGCTCCAAACTCTCCTGATTTCCCTAGCTAGAAGTGATCTCTCCTCTGATTTTGGGATTAAAGGATTGTAAATTTTCATGTTTCTTATTACTGTTCTCTCTCTGTCTCTCTGCTTATTGATGTCTTATTTGAACTTCAGGGCCCAGCTCAAGTTATATCTCTTCTATAATGTTTTTCTTCTGCCATTGAGAGCCCAAGAAGATTTCCTTTTTTGAAATTATTATCCATATTAAATTTTGGGACAGAATGAGACCAGAAATGTGATTTCAGGAGGGTTAAGAACTTACAGTATGAAAACTCCCTACCCAACTTCTCTTAAATTTATAGTTTTTGAGTTGTAGAGAATTGTTTGGTCACTGAGAGTTTAAATGACATGATCATATATATCAATGTTAAGACTTGAAGACAAATTTTCTTAACTCCAAAGCTGGCCTTCTATCTGTTATACCATGTTCACTCATTATATAATAATTATTATATTTTGTCATGTTTTCTAATCCCATGGGTCACCTAACTTACTTCCTATAAGGAATAGACACTGGATCTGTGATTTCATTAGTATAGGACACTTCCTGGTGGAAAAACATTCTCTACTGACATTAATTAGCACTTTTTCTGAAACTCTTCCATAACTTATTGTTTCTGAATGTGGGGAATTGCCCACTATGTATCAGAGATAGGATTTGAACCTAGGCCTTTCTGATGCTGAAACTGGTTCTCTATCATTATGCTACACCATCACTTTACTGTATCAAAATAGAATCCTGATAAAATAAGCCATCTCTTTTCCAATTGTTGTTTCATGCTGAAGAAGGTGGTTTCTTTTCAACTATATTGTAAGTTCATGGAAGGGGTCATCACTAGTCACCTTGATGTTTATCTTCCCACTGGAATTAGATGACTCTGTGTGAAGTCCATGTTATCCCCCTGGTCAGCCAGAGTCAGGATAAACAAAAGTCTTTGATTTTTAAGGGGAGGAGTGAAAGAGATGGACAAAACTGCCAGGAGTTTTGCCAAGGATCAAGACTTCAGAATCTCCACACTTTTCTCCTCTCTGTCCTGCGATCAAGTGGGTCTGGCTCAACTCACTCCACCCTCTAATCTCTCCTACAGTTATCTGTATACACCAAAAGATCGAGCCAGCATGGAATAATGAGAAGGGCCATTTTTCCAAGCATATGCTAATAGAGTTATTGTCAAATAGGCAGTTAGCCTTAAGTGCTTGGTTGTCTAATTGAAGCACACCTTTTAAGAGTTTCATCCCTTTACATCTCCTACTTTCTTTTGTTTTAGAACACAGGTGGTTACACCATCCCTGATTTCTTAGGGAGGTGAGAACCCCCAAAAAGAGGTGATCATGACCTCCCTGACTTCTCAGGAAAGGAGGTGAAAACACTGAAAAGGAGGTGATTATAATCCATCCTGACTTCCCAGGAAGAGAGATGAAAAACATCAAAGTCCCGCTTTCTTTTGTTTTTAGAACATAGGTGGTCATGACTTCCCTGACTTCTCAGGGAGGTGAGAACCCCCAAAAAGAAGGTGATCATGCCTTCCTTGACTGCACAAAAAGGAGTAAAAACCCCATAAAAAGGAGGTGCTCATGCCCTCCCTGACATCTCAGGAATGGAAATGAAAACACCAAAGGAAATGGGAAATCAAATCAGATAAGCGGGTTTCTGAAGGTCTCACTCTTAAAACAGGTATAGATAAATTTATCAATATTGGAGTTTTTACACATAATTGCATAAGCACATAGTAATATAACACAGGCTAGTAGTTATGTAACAAATAACATGAATCAACATGAGGAATTACACATGTCCATAAGTCCTAGAAATAGTTCATGTGCCAGGAATCCAATAATTCCTGCAACTTTTGAAGTCCTGCAATAGTCTCATCAACAATTTTTCTTCTCAAGGAATCCAATGATTTCTGCTGGTTTTCAAGTCCTGCAACAGTTTCATTACCAGCCATGCTCTTTCAATGTCAGATGTTTCTTAGATCTCCTTTGTTTTGAGGTTTTTCTCTTTTTCTGTCTCTCTCCAGGTGCTCGTTGCCACCCATCTGATTCCTTCTCCATCTGCAGGAATACAAGCAAACCCTTTCTCCCCAGCAGATAATCTATCCAGTCTCTTCTATTTACCACTTTCTAAATCTCTCCTCATCATCTGGTAATTACATTGGAGCTGCTTGCACTGGACCCTGCCTTTCAGTTGGGTTAAAAAAGCCTGTATTCTCTCCAATTATAATCCCTTTCTTCCATCTGATTGCTTTTTAGCTGACTGATCACATCAGAGTCCTGAACTTCTAAAGACTCTTTGGGAGTAAATTCAGCTGCCATCATGCCCCATCTGTCTTTTGTATGATATCTTGGATCTGGGCCCTGCCTCTCATTTCCCTGGAGTAATCTACATTCTGAGGCCCAGTGGAGAGCCCTTATGGCATTTTGACATGGGTTTTAGGTCTTCTTTCACCCTGTCTTCTCACTCTATCTCTATGCTTACACTGAGCTCTCAGATGTCCAATTTTTCCACACTGAAACATTGACAAGTTTCTCTAGAAGTCCTTTGCCAAGAGGGACCCTGTCTTCCCATGTTCATCATAGTCTGGGTATAATAAGCATTTGTGCCCATTGTGGCAAAGCTTCTTATGATCTCCTCTAAAGGACATCTTTGTGTAGTCCCCATATAATTCTTCTGCAAACCTCATTAACATTTTCCTTAGCCAGTTGTTTGATCATTATTTCTGTAGCTGCATTTTCTCCAGTAGTTCTTGTGACAGCTGTTTGCAGACGTCCCACAAAATCCACAAAGGGTTCATTGGGACCTTGCTCTATTTTTGTGAAGGCTTCCCCTCAAACTTTTCCTGGAAGGGTACCCCAAGCTTTTATAGCAGCAGTAGCAATTTGTTCATATGCTCCTATGGGGTAATTAATCTGTGCTGAATTCTATGCACACTGTCTTGCTAGCTGGTCAAAGGTGATTTGTCTGTTAACTCCAGTTTGCTTATTGCACTGGGCTTGAATCTTACATAATTCATGATACTCCGAAAGCCACAACAAGTTTTGTCCAGGTTCTAAACATGTCCTTACTATGGATTTCCAATCACAAGGGGTTAAGATTTCATAAGCCATATTATCATAACATCTTAACATAAGACAATGCAATCCCATAAAGAGTGCAACTTTTTTTCAAATCCTTGTTTTTTTCCAAATCAAAAGGAGTGTATCTTCTCTTTTTTTGACCTGAAGAGTCAAGCTCTTCAATCACAGGGTATGCATTTATATTTAAATCAGATATATCCTGTCCTTTTTTTTTTTTTTTACTTAATCAATGCCTTTTGTAATCTTGTAATAGGCTGCTTCATAGGTGGTGCTGATTGTGTCACTGCCTCTCCTCCTCCTCCTTCTTCCTCCCACCCATGAAGAGTTAATTGAAGGAGGTAGGTCAGGGAATGGGGAATGACCTAATTTCTCCTGCTGTGAAGCATCACACTCAAAATTATATTTAACTCCATTCTTATCTGATTCTTCATCCTTTTCACCTAATTTATTTAGATCCTCCCCCCCTGCTCTTTCTTCTTTTTTCTTATTCTAACACATATAATTTCTTAAAGCCAGTTGTATTAAATTGTATGTATAAAGTGTATTTTTGGAAATTGAGTTTGGAGTGGAATTGTAGTATTCACATAGTTGCTCTCCTACTAATTTCCACTCATCTGGATTCAATTCTTTTTCCTTGAAGAACCAAGGAGATGTGTACTGTAATGTTTCTAAAAGTTCAGTGATCTGCTCCCAAATTATAATCAAACTTTGACTTTTAATAAGTCTGACAATGTTCTCTACACTTTTTCCTTGAATTGGAAAAGAAGGCTGTTTTCTAAACATATGTCCCATTTTAGCTGAAGTACAATTTTAGCCCTTTAAAAAGTTTCCTTGTTGTACTCACCCTAATTTCTGGGTCACAGATGAAGGTTCTTGGCCCCACACTGGATGCCAAAATGTAATATTCTTCTCTAAAATACAATATTCTCTGGTTCAGGTTTCTTGGGGGGCTTCTGGGAGCAACCTTAGTTTAAGTTCAGTAATCACCCCAAATGCAGCCAGGTAGTAAAGACCAAGTCGTTTATTGTCTCCTTCAAAGTCTTGTCTCCTTCACTTGGAGCTTGGCTAGTTTTTCTTAGAGGCCTTCTGTAGTTTTGGTTCCGAGAACTTAAGCTGCCTTCTCTGACTTCTGAATCTCCTTGACTGAATCCTGACTGAAGCTCCAAGATCTTCTAGTGGGCTTGTCCTTTCTGGCTCTGACAACTCCTCCTTATATGTTCCACACTGAGTATATACCAATCATTATATGACTAAGAAACTATTATTTGTTGTAGGATTAAATCAATGCTAAACTAGATATAACCACTGTCTCCTCTCCTCAATTCCACTTACTTAGCACCTTGTAAAAATCCTAACACCAAAGAGAAGTGGGGAGTAAAGCCAGATATTGTTAGTGGGTTTCTGGGCTGAAGGGTCTTACTAGAAACAGGTATCCACAACCCCATCAACATGGGGGGTATTACATAAGCATATAGCAATAAAGCACAGGCTAGCGGTGATGATTTTCCCCACAGCCAGTGCAGGCTCCATGTGGTATAACAAACATGAATTGTACATGCAAGTAGTGATATAACAAAAAATATGAAACAACACAGTATTGTAAAAGATTTCCAGAAGTCCTAGAAGAAGGTTATGTAAACAATAATCATACATATGCCTCCTTCAGCAGCCAAGAGATAGTCCAAAACCAATTTTGTCCATTGCTTCACATGTCAGGGGATCCAATGATCCCTGAAAGTTTTTGAAGTCCTGCAACAGTCTTTTTATGTGTTAGGGAATCCAATGATTCCTGCAGATTTTGAAGTTCTGCAACAGTCTTATCATGTCTTAGAGAATCCAATGATTCCTGAGGGTTTTCAAGTCCTACAACAGTCTTATCATGTCTCAGAGAATTCAATGATTCCTGAAGGTTTTGAAGTCCAACAATTTTTGATGTCCATGATTTAAATGCCATAACTGTCATGTGTGAAGATCGCGTATTTTTAAATCAGCAGGAGTCAGGAATTCAGGTTAGGGGAAAATCATCAGTCTTTATTCTCAGTGAAGAAGGATCCCAGGTGGAAGAGAATCAGCGATAGCAATGTGTGCAGCTGAGTCAAGAAGCTAGCTCGACCAGCAGCCACACGACCAGCAGCTAGGAGTATGGAACCCAGGCCCAATCTCTCCCAGCTTCTCTTCCTGTCTCTCTCTGCCTCCACCCACCAAAATCGTCATTTCCTATACAACACATCAGGACTTGCACGGAGAGTGGGCAGGGACCATTCTTTATCCAATCATGTATATTAATAGAGTATAGCCCAATTACTATTTAGCCTCACGTACTTAGGACCTCAGTGCATCAACTCAAACCTCAGCCCATTACAGTCATGTTCTTTCAGTGGTGGGCACAATCAGCAATGGAACCACCCAGTGTTTCTTGGGTCTTCTCCTTCATTTCAAGGGTCTGCTCAGTCTCTCTCTGATGGACAAGGAGAATACAGCTCTTTGGCACCCATCTGATTCCTTCTCCATCTGTGGAGATACAAGCAAACCCTCTACCCCAAGCATTTAACCTATCTGGTCCCTTCCATTCACCACTTTCTGGGTCTCTCCACATCACCTAGTGATTATCTAAAGATAGTGAAGCTCCTCTCACTGGACATTGCCCTTCTAGTGGGTTATAAAACCTGTCTGCCGGAGCCAGTGCATCTTTTACAAAGATTAGTTAACAAAGTTAATAGTATAAAAAGCTAAATTTAGAAGTTCTCTAGGATTGCCTGTGGCTCCCCCTTTCTTTTGTTTTTGGAGGAGCATCTTAATGTCTCTGTTTCTCCTCTTTACTATTACCTGTGCTTAAGGATTAACTGGTATGCAAAATGTTTAGAAGTATATGCAGGTCCAATTATCTGTTTTTATTGCTTGAAGCACACCCAGAATTGCAAATGCTTTTATAAGGAATTCAGTGACCACTTGGGCTGTCTCTTTTGCTGCTGGTATTGCAAAAGTGAATCCTGGAAAAAAGGTGTCTATCACAACATGGATAAAAGACAGATGACAAAAAGATTTATAATGGGTCACATACATTTGCCACATTTCATTGGGTTTCAAACCATGAGGGTTCTTCCTTGGAGGGAGCATAGGAGCATGTAAAGGAAGGCAAGCTGTACAGGCTTTTACTATGCTACTATCTTTTTCTTTTGTTATTCCAAATTGTAAACATAAAGCTCAAGTACCCCTTTGATATTTAGAATGAGATTTTTGGGCTTCTTGAAATAAAGGAATATTGGCCAATATAGTTAGAAGGGTATCTGCTTTTGAATTACCATCAAAAATAGGACCTGGAAATCCACTATGAGAGTGGACATGCAAGATATAAATCTTACCTGGATGCTTTCTCACTTGCTCTTGAAGTTCCTTAAAGAGTTGATATATATTAGAGGCTACAAATTTTATTTGGGCTGTGGCAATTCTTTGTACCACACCTACTGAATAGGATGAATCAGATATTATATTCACATCTCCTGGATAATAAGTAAGAGCCAGCATGATTGCATACAATTCATTCTGCTGAGTGGACTGAAAAGGAGTTCTGACTACTCTCTTTATAGTTAAGTCATGAGAGTATACAGCACAAATATTATGTTTTCATGCATTTGTAAAGATATTTGGTTCTTTAAGAGGAACCTTATAAACCTTTTCTTCAAGAATTCATTGCCAATTATGCAATAGTATGGTTATCTTTAATGGAGACCCATGTGTAAAATTTAGAGCTGGGGCTAATAAAAGTTGACACTCTGGAATGGTTTCACAGCATATATTAATTTTTGCATTAGTATAAAAGGTGTATATCTTGTCAGGTCTTGTCCCAGATAATTGTACTGCTCACCTAATGGCCTTTAATAAAATTCTAGCCACAAGCACTGGGTAAGGAGTAAGGCTTTGTTCTGGTTGTGCTGGAGGTTCACCCACTCTATCACACTGTCTCCTTGAGGAAGGATTGCTGTGGGTGCCTCTTGTGTAGCAAAAACTGATATTTCCAAGGGTTTTTGAGTGACTCTTTCAACCACATTAGTTAAAGCCAGTTCTCTCAAAGCCTCTTGAGCTTCTTTTGTAAGCTTGGGTGGTGAATTTAAAGCACCGTCTCCCCTTAAAATGTCCTATAATGGTTGTAACTGATAGGTAGTCAACCTAACACTGGACATATCCATTGGATATCTCCTTTCAATTTCTGAGTCATTTAAGGTGTTTAGCTTCTCTGTTCTTAAGGGAAGTTTTTGTAGTGTAAGTACCTTAGGGTATACTTTATATCCTAAATATTGAAAAAGAGCATGTCTTTGAATTTTTTCTGGAGCTATATGCAATTTGTAGTTCCTTAGTGTTTCTATGGTCTTTTGTAGACATGCTTCTAACATTTGTTCCTCATGTGCACATCCTAATATATCATCCATGTAATGTAATAACATTAGTTTTGGAAATGCTTTTCTTACTGGATTAAGAGCAGCAGCAACATACTTTTGACACATAATAGGGTTGCTTTTCATTCCTTGTGGCAAAACTATCTATTCATATCTTTTATAAGGTCCATCCATCTAAGTTAGTGCTGGGTACTGAAAAGGCAAATCTTTTCATATCCTCCTTATCTAGAGGGATAGAATAGAAACAAACCTTAATGTCTATAACCCAAAGAGGCCATTCACTAGGCAATTGAGTAGGAGATGGAAGTCCAGACTGAAGAGTTCCCATAGTTTCCATCAGTTCATTTATGTTTCTTAAATCAGTCAAGATTCTCCATTTTCCATATTTCTTTCTTACAACAAATACCAGGGAATTCCAAGGACTTAGAGAAGGTTGCAAGTGTCCTTGATCAAGTTGCTCCTACTATATCTAATAAGGCCTGAATTTTATTGCTAGCTAAGGGCCACTGTTCTATCCACACTAGTGTATCAGTTTTCCATTGGATAGGAACAGGTAAACGTGTTGGTAGGCCTTCAACAGCAGCCTTGCCTAAAAACCCGAAGTATTCATTTGAAATCCTAATTGTTGTAAAATGTCTCTTCCCCACAGATTGATGCGGATTTTTCAACTATGAAAGGAGTAAAAGCTCCTGTTTTGCCTTCAAAAGTTCATCTCAAAGAGATAGCATTAATTTCAGCTGCTATTGATCCTCCTAGTCCAGACATGTAAAAGTGTCTGCCTTAATCTTTGGCCAATAACTGGGCCAATTGGCAACTCTAATGACTGTACTATCTGCACCTGTGTCTATCAGTCCTTCTAATGGTATGCCATTTATATAGATAGTGAGCATAGAAGGGTCAGCTTTCACAGCTGATGTCCAGAATATTCCTGAATTTTGTCGCTTGGAGGCAGAATCTAGGTGACTATCACCAGGTTACTTAGTAGGAGTCTGTATCAGTAAACCTGATGTTACTATTTCTCCTAGGTGATAAGTCACACATTGCCTACCTGTATTAGTGACTGGGATATTATCTACACATTCGCCAGTTTCCCATATCAGTGTATTGATGAACACTCTTTTGTAAATACTCTCAGGAGGTGAAATGGGCAAGCCTACTGTGCCTGGAGGCAAGAGATCCATAGGCTGGAGAGGAACATATTTCACCTCTCCAGGGGGTATCTCAGTTGTCCCAGCTGCATACAACTCTGTTCTCCCCAATTGCAATCCCTTTCTCCCAACAGGTTGCTTCCTGGCTGATTGATTGTGTAATCCCTTTGTTCTATCAGATTGCTTCCTGGCTGATTGGTCATGTCTGGGTATTGAACTTCTAAAGGATGTACCATTGGCTGCCATCATGCCCCAAGTATTCCTTGCCTTGATTCCTGGGGCTGCTCATCACATTTCCTTGAATCAGTCTACATTCTGAGGCCCAATGGAAACCTCTATAGCATTTTGGACATGGGATTTTGGGGCTTGTTCTCCCACCCTGTTTTTTCATTCTGTCTCTAGGACAATATTGAGCTTTCAGATGCATTACTTTACCACATTGAAAGCATTGATGAGTCTCTTTGGAAATCCTTTGACAAAAGGGACCCTGTCTTCCCATGTTCAGCTCTTCGGAAGTCTACAACATAGCCTGGCTATAAAAGGCATTTGTGCTAACTATGGCAAAGTATCTTATGATCTCCTCTAAAGGAGCATCCTTGTGTAGTCTTAGTATAATTCTTTTACAAACCTCATTAACATTTTCTTTAGCAAGTTGCCTTATCATAATTCTGTTGCTGCATTTTCACCATTAGTTCTTATGACAGTTGTCTGCAAACATCCCACAAAATCAGCAAAGGGTTCATTTGGCCCTTGTGCTATTTTTGGAAGCCCTCTCTTTTGTCCTGTTTACCTGGGATAAAACCCCATACTTTGATTAGCTTAGTTTAGCTCTTAACAAATTAAGTTCCCTGTTTGTCTATTAAAATACTCATCCTATTTCCTGGTCACCTGGGACTTCTTCAGTGAAATTAGGGTCCTTGGTTCACACGTGAGGTACCAAAATGTGAAATCTGGGCTAGCTCCTTGGAAGCCTCAGGGTCAGCCAGAGTCAAGATAAGCAAAAGTTATTGGTCTTTAAGGAGAGGAGTGAAAGAGATGGACAAAACTGCCAGGAGTTTTGTCAAGGATTTAGAGTTCAGAATCTCCACACTTTTCTCCTCTCCATCCTGCAGCCAAGTGAGTCTGGCTCATCTCACTCAACCCTCTACCAGGGGTCCTCAAACTATAGCCCACGGGCCAGATGTGGCAGCTGAGGATGTTTATCCCCCTCACTCAGGGCTATGAAGTTTCTTTATTTAAAAGCCACGAAGTTTTTGTTTTTTACTATAGTCCAGCCCTCCAACAGTCTGAGGGACAGTGAACTGGCCCCCTATTTAAAAGTTTGAGGACCCCTGCGACATCTAATTCCTCTTATGATTATCTTTATACACCAAAAGAACAAGCCAGCATGGAATAGTAAAAAGGGTCATTTTTCCAAGCATATGCTAATAGAGTTATTGTTCAATAGGTAATTAGCCTTAAGTGCTTGGTTGTCTGATTCAAGCACACATTTTAAGAGTTTCAGCCCTTTACAACTCTGGAAGAAAGAATAAGACTGCTGACTTTGTTCAGTTTTACCTAACATATACCTAATTCACAAGCAAGTCAAGACATCAATGATGAGGTCATTTGTTCTCTTCAAAAATGAATGATAATCAGCAACAACAATAATGGGGCCAAGGAAGCATGGCCACCATTGCTCATTATATTAAAAAACAAAAAAAAAAACATTTTGGGGTCAGATATTCAGAGCCAAGATGGCAGAGAGAAGTGAGGAAGTTCCTTGAGCTCTCCCTAGGTTCTCTCGAAACAACAGGAAACCAAGCCTTGGACAGAACATATAAAGAAACAGAATAAAACAATTTTCTAGCTCAAGATAGTTTGGAAGAACTTCAGGAAAGGTCAGTCTCACTTGTGTGAAAGAGAACCTCAGTCTCTCATAATTAGATAAATGCAACCACAAAATAAATAAGAAATAAGTTAAGCAGTGAATAGAATTTTAGACAACTTGGATATTATCTTCTCCTCTGTGAATTTGTATGCTGTACCACTTGGCGCATATTTTTTTTAGTATTGATATCACTTCATTATCTATGATAAACTTTAGCAAGATGTAGTTTATTTCCTTATCTCTTTTCATTAGATTAATTTTTGCTTTTGCTTGATCTGAGATCAGGATGGCTACCCCTGCTTTTTTTACTCCACCTGAAGCATAATAGATTCTGCTCCATGCTTTTACCTTTACTCTGTATATATCAGTCTGCTTTAATTGTGTTTCTCGTAAACAACATATTTTAGGATTTTGGCTTTTAATCTTGTCTGCTATCTGTTTCATTTGTTTGGAAGAGTTCATATCATTCACATTCACAGGTAAAATTAGTAACTCTTTATTTCTCGCAAACTTATTTTTCCTTGTTATATTCCCCACCCCCCCCCCATTTTTCCCCTTACCAGTGTTTTGCTTCTGAATGCCACTTCTCTCATTATGCTCTCCCTTTTGATAGCCCCTTCCCTTTTTTTTTATCTTTTCCCCCTTTTACTTCTGTTGCCTCTTCTATTACTTTTCCCTTTTTCTTCCTACTTCCCTATAGGATAAGAGAAGTTTCTATATAAAATAAAATACGCCTGATATTCTCTCTTTGAGCCCAACCTGATGAGATTAACATTTATACAATACCATTCTCCTCTCTTCTTTCCCTCATCTGTAAGTGGTCATTTTTACCTCTTCATGTGATGTAATTTACCCCATTTTACCTTCCCTTCTTTCTTCTTATAGTACAACCCCTTTTTCAGTTCTAATTTCTTTTTTATATGATCACAGTTAAGCCAAATTATACCTATACACTCTAAGTATGCCCTTAATAAACATGCAGTTCTAAAGAGTTAAACATGTCATCTTTCCTTATAGGCATGTAAGCATTTTAACCTTAAAAAAACATATTTTTCCTTCCTTTATTACTCTTTTATGTTTCTATTGAGTTCTGTAATTGACAATCAAATTATCTGTTCAGCTCTGTTTTTTTCATAAAAAAATATAAATTCCCTATTTCATTGAATGTTAATCTTTTCCCTAAAAATATAATGCTTAGCTTTTCAGGATAGTTGATTCTTGGCTGCAGTCCAAGCTCCTTTGCCCTCTAGAATATCATCTTCCAAACTCTTTGATCTTTTAAAGTGGAAAATGCTAGATCCTGGGTAATCCTGATTGTGGCTCCTTGATATTTGAATTGTTTCTTTTTGGTTGCTTGCAGCATTTTTTCCTTCATTTGATAACTTTGGAATTTAGTTACATTATTCCCTGGAGTTTTCATTTTAGGATCTCTTTCAGGAGGTGATTGGTGGATATTTTCAATGGGTATTTTATCCTCTGGTTCTAGGACCTCAAGGCAGTCTTCCTTGATGATTTCTTGAAATATATTGTCTAGACTTTCTTTTTTTTTCTTGTAGCTTTCAGGAAGTCCAATAGTTCTTAGATTGTTTTTTTCTGCAACTATTTTCCAAATTGATTGTTTTTCCAATGAGATATTTTATATTTTCCCTACTTTTTCACTTTTTGGTTTTGTTTGATGGATTCTTGATGTCTCATTGAGTCATTCATTTCCATTTGTTCAGTTCTAATTTTTAGTTAATTATTTTCTTCAGTTAGCTTTTTAAATCTCCTTTTGCATTTGGCCTATAAAACTTTTAAATGAGTTGTTTTGTTCATTGGATTTTTTTTCCATTTCAGAAATTCTTTAGTTGAAAATTTCAAAAAAATTTTTTGAATATGTCCAATAGACAATTTTAATACTCAAATGTATAAGAATACAAGTCATTCTCCAACTGATAAATAGTTAAAGGATATAAACAGTTAATTTTCAAAGAAATTTAAGCCATTTCTAGTCATATGAAAAATGTTTTAAATTACTATTGATTAGAGAAATGGAAATTAAAACAACTCTGAAGTAACACTTCACACCTCTCAGATTGTCTAAGATGACAGGAGAAAAACAATGATAAATATTGGAAGGATGTGGGAAAATTGGAACGCTAATATATTGTTGGTGGGTAAAATGATCCAATCATTGTGTAGAGTGATTTAGAACTATGTCCAAAGGACTATCAAACTATCCATACTTTTTGACTCAGCAGTGTCTCTATTAGATTTGTATCCCAAATATTTATAGCAGTCCTTATTTTTTATGCAGGCAAATAATGGAAATTGTCATACCAATCAATTGGGAAATAGCTAAATAAGTTATGTTGTATAAAAGTAATATAATATTATTGTCCTACAAAAAAATGATGAGCCGACTACTTCAGAAAAGCCTGGAAGACCTACATGAAGTGATGCTGAATGATCATGTGATGATCAACTGTGATGAACTTGACTCTTCTCAACAATGTGGTGATTCAAGGTAATTCCAATAGATTTGGGATGAAAAAATGCCATTTGCATCATGAGGAAATTATGGATACTGTGGATCAAAACATAATATTTTCACTTTTTGTGTTTGTTTCTTTTCTTGTGTTTTCCCCTCTTGGTCATATTTTTCTTTTTTTTTTTTTTTCTTTTTTTTTTTTTTTTAATTTAATAGCCTTTTATTTACAGGATATATACATGGGTAACTTTACAGCATTAACAATTGCCAAACCTCTTGTTCCAATTTTTCACCTCTTACCCCCCCACCCCCTCCCCTAAATGGCAGGATGACCAGTAGATGTTAAATATATTAAAATATAACTTAGATACATAATAAGTATACAGGTCATATTTTTCTTATACAACATGACAAATATAGAAATATGTTTAAAAGATTACACACATTTAACTTTATATCATATTGCTTGCTGTCTTGGGGAGGAAGAGTAAGGGAAGAAGGGAAAAAATTTGGAACACGTAGTTTTACAAAAATGAATGTTAAAACTATCTGTATATGTATTTGGAAAAATAAAATACTATTAAAATAAATTAAAAAGAAAAATGCTCTAAATTAGTATTGATTAGAGAAATGCAAGTTAAGACAATTATGAGGTACAACTTTACACTTATCAAATTGACTAAGATGACAGGAAAAGATAATGAATGTTGGAGGGGATGTGGGAAAGCTAATGCATTATTTGTGAACTGATCCATTCATTCTGGAAAGCAATCTGGAACTATGCCCAAAGAGCTATAAAACTGCATACCCAGCCACTACTGGATCTTTATCCCCCCAAAATCATATAAGTAGGAAAAGACCTATATGTACAAAATATTTTTAGCAGCTCTTTTTGGGGTGGCAAAGAATTAGAAACTAAATGGATAACCATATATTAGGTGGATAAGTTATAGATAGTTTATGAATTTGATAGGAGACTATTGAAAAATGATGGCCAGGTTGATTTCAGAAAAGTCTGGGAAGATTTATATGAATTGATGCTGAATGAAATAAGAAAAATCTAGAAAACATTGTATATAGTAACAGCAAGTATGTGATGATCAACCATGATCTTTTTAGCAAGATAGTGATCCAAGATATTTTCAGTAGATTTTGGAAGGGAAATATCTTCTGCATCCTGTGAAAAGAGGTATGGACACAGAATGCAGATCAGAGTATACAATTTTCATCTTTTGGGTTTTTTTGTTTTTCTTTTTCATAGGTTTTCCCCTTTTGTTATTATTTTTCTTTCCAAATATGACTCATATAGAATATGTTAAAATAAATTAAAAAGTTAAAAAAGGAAATATCTTAAAATGATTGTATGTGTATATTCTATATCAGATTGCTTGCCATCTTGGAGAAGGAGAAAGTAAGAGAGAAAAATGGAATCAAATATCTTATCAAAATGAATCTTAAAAACCATCCCTATATGTAAGTAGAAAAATGATATATTATTAAAATACAATTTTAAAAAAGCATATTGTTCTGATAGTTGGAAGGCCTTGAATTAAATTTCATTTACCCATTCAACACAATGAAATGGTAACAGGTTGGGGTTGGAATTTGAGCATGGGTTCTAGATAGACTGTGAGCTCACATAAAAAGTAAGTTTCTTGAGGGTAGAATCTTTGCCTTTCATGGTATCACCAGACTTTGGTACTATTTCTGGTACATAATGGGTGCTTAATAAGTATTGAATGCCTGATTGACTCTACAATTCTACTCACTGTGTAACTTTGAGTGAGTCTTTTCACCTGAGTTTTATTTTTTCATAATTAAAAGAACAATTAGGGCAAGGTGATCTTTAAGGGTCTTTCTCAATTTAACATTCTATGCTTCTGCATCTTGTATGTAAACTATGTATTGAATGAAGTAGTATTAGTTTTTCATGAGAACATTGCCAAATTGATGTGATTGATTGCCTGAACAGAAAGTAAAGGATAAGCCAAGATAAGATTGAGTCTGTGGGATTAATATATACAAATACAGTGCATGTTTTTATTTTCCACTCACAGGTTCATCCCCATGTAATGAAGATTTTTTTCTTTGAAAACCAAAATGCCCTAAATTTGGAAACAAAAATGAAAAAAAATGTAACAAAATCCTCACAGTTCACTAAAGTTGCAAAAGCCTGGAAAAAAGTTACCTCCTTTCAAACACAAAAAAGGGTAAAGGAGAAGGATTCAATTCTCTACTCATGTGCCCTCCCTTGGATACTACTTCTTATGAGTCAGTGCTAGAGAAATTGTCAAGTGTTCATTAAAGGAAAGACTATATTAGAGAAATAACTCAGAAAGAGAGGGAAAGACCTAATCATTCTTAATCTATTGCATTAGTAGCTACGGTCATAGCTACACGTATGATGTACCTTAATTTTTGAAGAATAAAATGGTTTCCAGGTCTTTTGGTCTTCTTCCTTGAGATTTTTCTTGTTGATTTCTGTAGTATTTCTTCCTTTCCAGTTTCTCTGGGTCCCTGCCTCGTCTTTACTAATTCATTCACCTACCACACTAAACATGTCTAATTACAAGAAACATTGGCCCACATCTGAGAAATGATTCAGGGACTGAGAATATTAGCAGGGGCACTCACAAAACATCAACTCAGATACAGTACTGCCTGCATTTCTGATATGCAAGATAAAGACATCTTATTGTAGTCTTCACTAATCAAATGATAAGAAAACAAAAACTGTTCTAGTACAAATAAAGAATTGTAAAGAAACAACCAAAGAAATAGGAGATATAGTATTGGAACACTAATCACAATTCTTTACAAAGGGAGAAGGGTTCCTTAAGATTAGGCTCTTATTTCACACTGACACCGAAGCAACTAAACATATTTGATAAAAGCAAGTAAAATCTGTACAAGTACATCCAGGACAGCAACAAAGAAACTTTTTCTCCTGTATTTTCTATGGGTAAAAGTTAGAGACACTCATGGGCAAGGTGAAAGAATTGTATTCAAGACAGGAGATTTGAGTAAGAATCCTGATGCTGACATCCCTTTATGTGAGACCTTGGACAAGTTATTATTATTATTTTTTTATTAAAGCTTTTTATTTTCAAAACATATGCATGGATAATTTTTCAAAATTAACCCTTGCAAAACCTTGTATTCCAATTTATCCACTTCCTCCCACCCCTTTCCTTAGATGGTAAGTAATCCAATATATATTAAACATGGTAAAAATATATATATATATATCAAATTCAATATATGCATATGTATTTGTACAATTATCTTGCACAAGAAAAATCAGATCAAAAAGTAAAAAAAATGAGAAAGAAAATAAAATCCAAGCAAACAACATGTAGGTCCTTTTCTCTCCTTTAGGATGTCTTTAGTATGATATGAGCCTTGACCAATTATTTAATGTCTTTGAACCTCAATTTATTAATCTATAAAATGAAGAGAATACTGCCTGTGTTATCTGAATCACAAAGTTGGCATGAAAATGCACTTTGTAAACTTTAGGATTCTATGAAGATCCAATAAAAAAAATCCAACAACAAAGCAAATAAGTCAGAAAACCTCCCTGCAAATAGTTTTATTGATTTCTATGAAGTTGGCCCACTGGGCTTCTCTCCAGTGTTTTCTCATTCTATCTGTTATTGTATGTATAAACTGTTTGTGTGTGTTTAAAGGAATAATAAGCTCTCTAGGATCCTTATTCTTGACCCAGGAAAGGCAAGCCCCCTTTATTTTAGGAACATGGCTGATTAAAACCTTGGCCATCATTTTTTTCCATGTTAAATAACAAAGGTAGTTTTTGAAAACCAAGTCAATAGATGAATCTTAAGAATTAAGTTATTTGAAACAAAGAGAAACCAGTTTCCAAGAAAGAGCTCAATTGTCTAAGGCTAAAAGGTTTTAAATAGAATAATCAAGATTTTATGGAGTGGCAAGATATCTCTGGATGCCAAAATGAAATCTGAGTTAAAATGAAACACCCTCCTCTTCCTCCATAGGCATGATTTTATGGAAAATTATTTGCAAATTGTCTTCTGCCATTCCAAAAGCTGAAAAGTAATAATTGAACCTGTTTATCCCATTCAGGTATGGGTCATGAACATGAACAGAAATAGCAACAGAATTTGGTAATGTGAGATGGGAGGCAGCAGGGGAGAATATTCAGACAAAGAGAAAAGTGCATAAGAGTTGAATGGCACAAGATACATTGGGAACATTAGAAAGATAACTGGGTAGCTCATTGCAGAGAATGATGTCCTGGGAATCAAACCTAATCCTGCTTTAGACATTTACCAGATAGATAACCTTGATTTTGAAATCTGATTACTCAAATTGAATGTAAATAAGTAATTTCTTTTATGGCCAGAAACCCTAAGGGTATTCCCCTCCCAGATTTCACTCATTTATTTAGATACTTTTGGACTAGGAGAAAGAGGAGATTCTTTGCCTCAGTTGCTACCTAGCTTTAATCACTAAATGGGTGCAGCCTCAGTCAAACAGATTTGTTGAAGACTTTAGATTAAAAAGACCCATTTCATCCAGGGACATCTCCAGTCATCATTTTGATCTGCATCTTGTCACTGGATGCAGATGGCTCTGGAGGAGAAGGTGAGGCACAGCTCCCCCTCATTTAAATCCAACTTGCTTGCATGTTATGACATCACCTCTTTGATGTCATGGTCCTCTTTGAGAAAGAAGTATAAACAACCCTGACTAAGTCATTTAACCCCTTTTGTCCTTCCTCATAAAATGAGAGAATAGCATTTGAAGGTCTCTTTCACAATCTATGATCTATTATTTATATGTCCTTGGCAGTATAAGAAAGTTCTGGAGTCAAGAATTATGGACTTAAATCCTGGATCTGTTATTTATTTTCTGTGAAACCTTCATGGATCATTTATCTTTATTAGAATTCAGTTCCCTCATTTGAAAGATGAAGGAATTCAACTAGATGAACTGAGATTCCTTCTAGTGTTAAATCTGTGATCTATATTATGATTGTTTCATTAATATTAATGTTAACTAACATTAATATTAATGGTCTGTCTCCTCTCTCTTTCTCTTCCTCTCATTTTCTCTCCCTCTTCTTCTCTTCCCTTCTCCACAGAACTATAGTAAGATTGCACTCTTTGCCTCCCTAGATTGTTTTTTTTTTCATTCTTTCCATCCTTTGGAATCTTCATATCTCACTATTCTTTCAGACAAGGACTTCCATGAGGGCCATTTATCATGAGTGTTCTTTATTTTATTTTTAAGACTAGTGAGCAGCAAATGCTACTTTGAAAGCAAATTCCAGAAAAAAAAAAACAACAACACCCCTCTCCCCTTCCCAATTCTCCAAGATCTTTCTTTCTTTGTCATTTGACAGATATGTCTTGCTACAGTACTGGTGACACATCTGATTAAAATTGAAAGGTGGTGACAAGATTGGGCTTGTTTTCAGCAGGGCAATTTGGCCTTTTATTGGTAGCTTTTGGTTATTAATAATCTCCTCTTGGTCTGTGTACAATTTCAGCATTACTGAAACTCCAGGTTTCCTGATTCATGTTGTTGCTGGATGCCCAAGCTTGTTCATTCTTTGCCACCTGCCAAGATGTTAATCTTCATTTTGATGTGTTCCTGGCATTAGCCTGTCCTTAGATTTGATCATGGAAATGTTCCAGAAAATAATAGATGTGAAAAGCATGATAGTTAAAGCAAGTGATAGCAATATCTCTTCCCATCTTCCTTTTAATCATGTTTTTTTTTCATTGAATTACATCTAATTTTTAAATAGACTAGATACTTCTGAGAAAAAAGAGACAATCAGCTTAAAAACTTCTACTTTGGAACCTATACAACAATAATCAGCTCACTTCAATTCTGTATATATCAAATCCCTCCTATGTATGAGGCTCTCTTCTAAATTCTGTGTCAAGACAAATAAATATAAGATTTAGTCCCTGTAAGAACCATGCCAAGACTAGGGCAATTAGAACTTTCTGCAATGGTTCTAAAATTATAAGACACAACATAAACTCTTTCAGAAACATAGAAATTACTGAATATTGAGTTTATTTTAAAAGAGTAATTAAACAGAAAATTATCATATGGCCATCTTCCTTTGGTACTACTAGCTCCTTACTGACTATTATAAACCAGGTTAGCTTCTTTCCCAGTTCTGAAGTTGAAGGGCTCCCCTGTATATTGCCTACCTCTCCTGGGCCTAATGTTCTAAGATCTGTTTCTTCTTTCATTTTTGCTACCTCATGAACAATGTCTTTAAAAAGTTGTTTTGCCATTGCTTTTAATGCAACTTCTCCCAGTCCCAGTATAGAATTTATCCCCAGAATAAAAAAAAATATTAATTACAAACTTTATCTTTGATTTTAATAAGCATCTAGTCCAGCATAAGTGTGGAAAATCCATGACATTGTTGAAAAAACTCTAAATGACAGTTTGGAAAATGAGATAATAATAGATTCTAGTGGTTGGCACAATACCTGGCTCCTGCTAGATGTTTAATAAATGTGTGTTAATTGTTTGATCTTACATTTCCATATGAAGTTGCATTTAAAAAAACCTGCACTTTATTTTATCACTTTATTCTTTCAACAATCTTGCAGGTAAATAGGACAAGTATTGTTTTCTCTATTTTGCCGATGATGACCTGGAAGTAAAGTCATTTCCCCAAGTTAATATGACAAAGAAGTGGCAGAGTTGGTTGAACTCAAGCCTTCTGACTTCAAGAGCAAAGTTCTTTTTACTGGATTACTCTTAATATAACTAAAGATTATTTGCTGCTAACATAGACTCATTGAATAAAGACCCCAAAGCAGGAGACCTAAGCAGCTCATTTTACATATGAGGAAACTGAGACAAATAGTGATTAAGGCCCAGGGTCATAAGCTCAGAGGTGTCTGAGGGCAAATCTGACATAAAGAAGATAAGTCCCACTGACTTTAGGCCCAGTGCCATATACACCTGGTCATTTTGAAAATACAAATATCAATTGATAAAAATCCACTGATTAACTAGGGCAAAAACACAAGAAGAAGAACAGCAAACACCACATTTGAAATTCAAGTATAGTAAATTCCATAATTCCAATGCTAAAAATCAGTTGTGGAAAGCAGTTAGGAGAAATGAATTTCAGAAAAATAGGTGGTACGGTGGATAAAGTGCCAGATGTGAAGTCAGGAAGGCTCAACTTCATGAATTCAAATTTGACTTCAGACATTTATTAGTTGTGTGACTGGACAAATCAGTTGTGTGACCCTGGGCAAATCACTTCACCCTATTTGCCTCAGTTCCTTATCTGCAAAATGAGCTGGAGAAAGAAATGGCAAGCCATTTCAGTATCTTTGCCAAGAAAACACTAAATTGGGTCATAAAGAGTCAAAAATGTTTGAAAAATGATTGAACAATGATGACTTCAATTCAAATATCTGAAGGTTTTTCCATATCCATGAAAAATAAAAGAAGGGATTATACTAGGAGATTAAATAAAAAGAAGCCAAATCTACCTTTCCACAAGACAAATTTTGCAACGCTGAATTCAATCAATAATAAAAATGTTATATAATCAAGACACTAGAAGCATTTCTGAACAAAATAACAAAATAGATTTGGCAGAAAATTTGGCTTGCTAAAACTTCAAATAAGGGGAACATAAGAAAGATAATTATCATTAAGAAAAGAATAAAACATTAAATAAAGTATCTTGTATTTCAAGACTATGGTTTAAAATTTGATTAAGGAATAAAAGGAAGAATAAAGAGGGGTGGCCAGGAGACAAAACAGGATCTAAAGTGTTTAAAATGTAAGGGTCCTTAAAAATCAGAAGGAAACAAAGAGCTGGATTAGCATTCTGTGAGCTAAATCTCATACTCCTCTATAAATGAATTAATTTTGTTTTTATAATGTGTGTGAATAAAACAGTAGGATACCATTTTGTTACTAAAATGATAACTGGGAGGAGAGACAAATAATTGACAGGAATTGGAAATGTATTCCCATTGGACCTCAATGTGAATAGAGAAAAGATCATAATTCCTTTAGTTTTTCAACTTCTTTGAAGGTAGCATGAAAGTAAGGTGAGAGAAGTTGAGTGGCAGGATCAGTTTTGGGTATGGGGAAATGGAAATATTGTCTCATCTTAGAGAAACATTTCTTACCTTTTTGTACAAAATAAAACATGTAGGATTACAGAGGAAACATATTGAAATGTAATATGTGCAAAATATATATATAGAAAAGATGTAACTTTTCCAATCCAATTTTATAGATCCCTTGAAATATATTCATAGATCCATGGATCTCAGGTTAAAAAACCCTGGCCTAGAAGGAAAAATGAAGTGTGTCATTAAAGAATGCTCTCATAGTGAAAGAGGTAGATATACACATAGTAATTTCATAATGGAATTGAAAAAATGAGTACTTTAGGAATGTATGCTATATTTCTTAGCATTGTATCTTACCTCCTCTGATGGCTTTTTGTATGTGGCCAACATTTACTGAATGTACAGAATTCGTAGAATCAGAGGTAGCATATAATGTGTTGAATGGTCATTATAAGGGCAGCAACTAAAACCAGACTTCATGATGCAGGATACAATAAGTTTTAACACACTTGGTTAACTTTGCAGGTATAAGGCACAATAGAAGAAATCCTTACCAAAATAAAATCATAATAAATAAATAGGCAAATAAACAAGCAAGCAAACAGAAAAATAAGAGAATTGGAAACTAGGGTGAGATCTATAATGTAGTATCATAAAAATAGGGTTGAGGAGGAAGCTAAAATTTTGTACCATGGAAGCTCTATATTTCATAAGAAATAGAGACCAAAGAAAAAGAAATTCTCTGAAGACCATAAGTAGAATCCAGAACATGGTAAAAAGAAAGAATTAAGGATGAAAAACTGAACAAAACTTGGGGAAAAGTTGGCATAAAAGAAAAAAAAAACATAGAGGTTATTTTCCACTTAATATTTTCCTTTTCTTTATGTCCCTGTTAAATTTATCCAATATTGAGAGAAGAACATTGAAGTATTAATACTTTCTTATAAATTTTCTGGGAACTCTGCTAAAATTTCCTTTATGAATTTTGATGATATACCATTTCATAATATATGCACATATAGGCACACACATGCATGTGCATGGATGTATATGTACATATATACACACATACATGCACATATATGTATACATACATACATACTTCATTGTCCTGATCCCTCTAAGCATAATTCAGTTTTCCTATTTATCTTTTGTGAAATTTATTTTTGCTTTATAAAATATGAATCGATGAAAATCAAATGTGAGCAAATGAGGATCAAATGAAAATACTCATATAAAGTACTTTGCACATCTTAAGGAGACATATTAATGTTAGCTATTGTTGTGGTTATTATGGCATGATTACAAGTCTTGCTTTCTTTTGAAATACCTGATGCATAGTAAATTTTGTTCCAATTAACTTTCATTCTGTGTATCTTTATTTTAAGAATTGCAGTGTATTAATTTTTGTTTTGTAATCAGTTCTGCCACTGTTTAATTTTATTGGATTATTTATTGGATTAAGACAATGAATTTTTAGTTTATGTTTCCTTCATTAATTCAGATTGACACTATTTAAAAATTGTAATTACTTTATAGAAACTCTATTATTACCATTTACCTACTCAAGCCAAAGTTTTTTGAATTTACTTATATTGTTAATTTATCTTTTTATTTTTTGTGTGTTTGTTAATTTATTTTTCTTTCTCTATTTTTCTGTTTCTCTTCCTGTTTTGAGCTTTCGATTCCTTACATAATTAGGCCTGTGTTTGACATCTTACTTTCTCCTTACCCTTCCAAAAACCTAAGTTTAATTAGTATTTTAAATAAACTTTCCTCTTTTGAAAAGCTTTTCTTAACTTTGTCCTTCAAATCTCTTTAGAATGGGGACTTAGGATTTGGGGTAAGTTATTGGCATATGAAGCTTGAGCAGGTACTGCCTCAGCTGACTTTAAAGCAAAAGCTTGCTAGTTTATTTGGCACCCCAAATGTGTCAAGGCTTTGAGATTGGGATGCTAAATGGGAAATCTATTGATTACCATTGTTGTGATGTTATTCTCTTACTTTAAAAACATGTTTGGTGTTTCTGTCTTATCTCAAGATTTAATTACAACTTTTCCATCTTACTTGTTTCCTGGTGTTATGGGAAGAAATGGGAAGAAATCCCTCCTCAGATATTAAAAAAAATTCATGAATTAAAATCATGTGAGAGGTTGCTAATAACAAGATAATATCAACTAAAACAACTTTTATTTCATATCTAGTTAATTGGCAATGATGATAAAAGATCAGGAGCTTGGGAGACTCACACTAATATATAGTTGGTTAAATTTTCATGGGAAATCAAGAAATATTTCAATTCATCAATTAATTTTTCCTGTATTATTTGGCTCCAGTTAGTTCTGGATGATAAATCCTGGACATTTTAACTAGATATCTGAAACTGGTTCCATTGGTACAACTTTTTCTTCTTTGCTATCAACCTGGATTACCAGTAGAGAGGAGAGTGTTTTTTTCTCTGCTCAACTAAGGGACTGTACACTGTGTGTTGCTTCTTTTCCTCTGTTCAGGAAATCAATCCAAATCTGACCAAAAATTCTTTCTAAAAACTCCAACAAATAGTCACCTAGACTTCCATTGAAGAGAATGGGACCACTGGCTACTTCTTGAGGCCATCCAATCCACTTTGAGTCAAAGCTAATTGTCAGGGATTTTTTTTTTTAACTTGGATCCTTTATACACACCCAATCATTGCACTTAATTGCTTTCCTACAACTTCTAATCATTGATCTTACTTGTTGGGGACCAAGCTATTCAAGTCTTAATTTTCCTTATGATAGCGTTTCAAAAACTTGCATTCAATTATCAAGTTCCCAGAAAATCTTCTCTCAACTAGAATAAAGAAAATAATTTATTTAGGTAATGTGGCTTGGTCTCACCATCATGGTCACTTTTCTGTAGATGCTCCTCAGGTAGTATTTTCTTTCCAAAGACTAGCTGCTCACAACCAATGGTGTTCTGAACTTAGTTCAGTCTTAATCAAGAGAGTCAATCGTTAATTTTTCAATATGGTATTTTTACCTCAGAAATCAGGCAATATCATTAATAAGGGATTGATTTATTTATTTTTCTATTTTCTAGACTTAAAGTGATAGACCAAGTGTTAATAATTAAGAGTACACTTAAAAATGTGTTGTATATATAAATTCCCTCCACTGATAGCCAATTGTTAAACATTTAACAACACATTTGTGAATATAATCGAAAATAGTGCTCTAGTTATGAGCTTATCTATCCTTTTCTCTTCCCTAGTACCTTGTTTTCTGGTGTTTTAAAACTAAAAGGAGTGGAAAGAAATGCTTTTAAATCATATTATGGAATCTTCAGAGTTAGGTATTTGTTTACCTATCTGAAGATAGGTGTATTGTCCTGTATTACCTTTTGAAATTTTTTCCATTGCTAGCATCCTATAATACTCCATTTCTCTAACTGGATTCAATGTGGCAGGCATGTAGGAAGAACTCAACGGCTCAGTGCCTTATCAACTCTGGATGACATGTTTGGCTCCTGGCTTTGGGAAAGAAGAGCTGATGGAGCAGATGTTGGAAAAGATAACTGAAGATTCTGGCTAATTAGGCAGATTATATATAGTACTTCTGTGAAGTGCCTATTCCATGGGCAAATTAAAAGAGCTAATGTCTCTCTTTGTATAACCCATAAAACATAAAAGAAAAATAACATTTATTCTTCATTTTTTTTCTAATTCATATACTTATTATACTCATTGTCCTTTGAATGTTGATTGTTTCATAGGGATTTGGCTTTCAGACCACTGACAATAGTCCCATTAGTTCTAGAGGATCAAATACTGGAAGAGTGTCAGGGGATGGCAGGCTCTTTGGCTGTTTTGGATTGAACAGCTCTCACAGTATCTCTGTCTCCTCATTTCCTCTTCTAACTGCTTCCTCTCAATTACGATCACCACAGGAATAGTGTGGGGATTGGTTAGATTAAAAATAAATACTGTGAATCATTTTGAGACCTTCTGAGTCTGTGTCTATACATAGAAGTCTAGAATATTAGAGCTAGAAGGGGCCTTATTTTACAAAAGAGAAAACTAGCTCAGACAATGGAAGTGACTCAATACCCCTACATAATTTGAAAAAAGAAAAAGAATGGAAATATTGAGTTGCATTGTCATTATAAAAATCCTATTTTTTAAATTACAGGATTTAGCTATACTAAGATAGCACAGCATACTGAGAACACTGGAGTGAGAGGAGTTTGAGTTAACTTTTGGTAGTCTTTTCAATCTTTTCTATGTGTAGTACCTCCTTTCTGTTAATTATTTTATATTTGTTTTGTATATAGCTTGCATCATACGTATTTGTTTGCATGTTGTTTCCCCTATTAGATTATAAGGTCCATGAAGATAGTTTCTTTTACTTCTTTTTTATATTTCCAAGTGTTTAACATAGTGCCTGGCATACCATAGGTGCTTAATATTTATTGATTCAACTTGTTGATTATACAAACTTTGACAAGTCACTTTATCGCTACAAACTTCAGTGTCCTGATATTTAAAATGTTAGATGGAGAAAATTAAGAAATATGGTATGAAGGGTCCCTTATAGATTTCATACTCTATATACATCTATTTTCCTAAAGGATTGACTTGTTTTTCAAGTCAACTTTTATTAGCTTATTGATTTCAATGCTTAATGCCTGGAACATAGTAGATATTTCTTTTCATTCTTTTTTATTGACACTTTTTATTTTCAAAACATATGCAAGGACAATTTTTCAACACTGACTCTTGCAAAACCTTGTGTTCCAATTTTCCCTCCTTCCCCCCATGCTCTCCTCTAAATGGCAAGTAATTCAATATATGTTAAACATGGCAAAATATGTTACTCCAATTAGACATACATATTTATACAATTATTTTGCTGTACAAGAAATTAGATCAAAAAGGAAAAAAATGAGAAAGAAAATAAAATTCAAGCAAACAACAACAAAAGAAATGAAAATACTGTGTGGTAAATCACACTCAGTTTCCACAGTCCTCTCTCTGGGTGTAGATGGCTTTCTTTGTCACAAGATTGAACTGGCATGAATTATCTCATTGATGAAAAGAACCATGTCCATCAAAATAGATCATTATATAATTTTAATGTTGTCATGTACAATGATGTCCTTGTTCTGTCCATTTCACTTAGCATTAGTTCATGTAAATCTCTCCAGGCCTTTCTGAAATCATCCTGCTGATCATTTCTTATAGAACAATAATATTCCATGACATTCAAATACCATAACTTATTCTACCATTCTCCAATTGATCAATATGCAGTCAGTTTCCAGTTTATTGCCACTACAAAAAGGACTGCCACAAACATTTTTGCACATGTGGGTCCCTTTCCCTCCTTAATATATGCCCAGTAGAAACTCTACTGGATCAAAGGGTATGCACAATTTAACAACCCTTTGAACATAGTTCCAAATTGCTCTCCAGAATGGTTGGATTCATTCACAATTCCACCAAAAATGTGTTAGTGTCCCAGTTTTCCCACATCTCTCCAACACTCATCATTATCTTTTCCTGTCAATTTAGCTCATCTAAGAGATATGTAGTGGTACCACAGAGTTGTCTTAACTTGCATTTCTCTGATCAATAGTGATTTAGCCCCTTTTCATATGACTAGAAATGATTTCAATTTCTTCATCTGAAAATTATCTGTTTGTATATTTTTGACAATTTATCAATTGGAGAATGGATTGAATTCTTATAAATTTGAGTTAATTCTTTAAATATTTTAAAAATGAGACCTTTGTCAGAACCCTTGAATGTAAAAATGTTTTTCCAGTTTATTGCTTCCCTTCTAATCTTTGCATTTGTTTTGTTTGCACAAAAACTTTTTAAGTTAATATAATCAAATTTGTCTATTTTGTATTCAATAATGAGCCCCAGTTCTTCTTTAGTCAAAAAGTCCTTCATTTGCCATAGAACTCAGAGGTAAACTATCCTATATTCTTCCAATGTGCTTATAATATCATTCTTTATGTCTAGATCATGAACCCATTTTGATCTTATCTTGGAATAAAGTGTTAAGTGGGGTCAATGCCTAGTTTCTTTCATACTAGTTTCTAATTTTCTCAGCAGTTTTTGTCAAATACTCAAATCTTATCCCAAAAGCTGGGGTCTTTGGGTTTGTCAAACACTAGCTTGCTATAGTCATTGCTACAGTCATGCTATAGTCATTGCTATTTTGTTCTGTGAACCTAACACATTCCACTGATCAACTGCTCTATTTCTTAGCCAATACCAAATGGTTTTGATGACCATTCCTTTATAATATAGTTTTAGATCTGGTTCAGCTAGGCCACCTTCATTAGCTTTTTCCCTCCATTAATTCCCTTGAAATTCTTGACCTTTTGTTCTTCCAGATGAATTTTATTGTTATTTTTTCTGGGTCATTAAAATAGTTTCTTGGGAGTTTGATTGTTATAGCACTAAATAAACAGATTGATTTAGGTAGTATTGTCATCTTTATTATATTCACTCAACCTATCAAAGAACACTTAATATTTTTCCAGTTGTTTAGATCTGAGTTTATTTGTGTGGAAAGTGTTTTGTAATTTTGTTCATTTAGTTCCTGACCCTCCCTTTGCAAATAGATTCCCAAATATTTTAACCTATTGACAGTTATTTTAAATGGAATTTCTCTTTGTATCTCTTGCTGTTGGATTTTGTTAGTAATGTATAAGAATGCCAATGATTTATGTGGATTTATTTCATATCCTGCAACTTTGCTAAAGTGATAGTTTTTTTACTTGATTCTCTGGGTTCTCTAAGTATACCATCATATCATCTGCAAAGTGATAATTTGCTTCCTCACTACCTACTTTAATTCACTTAATCTCTTTTCCTTCTCTTATTGCCAAGTTTAGCATTTCTAATACAATATTGAATAGTAACGGTGATAGTGGGCAACCTTGTTTCACCCCTGATCTTATTGGGAATGGTTCCAGTTTATCCTCATTACATATGATGCTTGCTGATGGTTTTAAATAGATGTTACTGTCTATTTTAAGGAAGAATCCATTTATTCCTATACTTTCTAGTCTTTTTAATAGGAATGGGTGTTGGATTTTATCAAATGCTTTTTCTGCGTCTATTGAGATGATCATATGTTTTTGTTAGTTTGGTTATTGATATAGTCAGTTATGCTAATAGTTTTCCTAATATTGAACCATCCCCGCGTTCTTGGTATAAATCCTACTTGATCATGTTTTATTATCCTGGGGATGATTTTCTGTAATCTCTTTGCTAATATTTTATTTAAGATTTTTGCATCAATATTCAGTATGCAGATTGGTCTATAATTTTCCTTATCCATTTTCAACTTACCTGGTTTAGGTATCAGTACTATATCTATGTCATAAAGGAATTTGGTAGGGTTCCTTCATTCTCTATATTTTCAAATAGTTTATATAGTATTGGAATTATATTATGGTAGAATTTATATGGAAATCCATCTGGTCCTGGGGATTTTTTTTTCTTTTTTAGGGAGTTGATTAATAGTTTGTTCTATTTCTTTTTCTTAAATGGGACTATTTAAGTAATTTATTTTCTCTTCTGTTAATGTGGACAATTTTTATTTTTGTAGGTATTCCTCCATTTCACTTAGGTTATCAAGTTTATTGGCCCAAGGTTGGGTAAAATAACTCCTAATTATTGCTCTAATCTCCTCTTCATTGATGGAGAGTTTTCCCTTTTTATTTTTGAGACTAACAATTTGATTTGCCTCTTTCCTTTTTTCTTTTTTTTTTTTGCTGAGGCAATTGGGGTTAAGTGACTTGCCCAGGGTCACACAGTTAGGAAGTGTTAAGTATCTAAGACCAGATTTGAACTCAGGTCCTACTGACTTCAGGGCTGGTGCTCTATCCACTGCACCACCTAGCTGCCTCCCCTCTTTCCTTTTCTAATCAAATTAGTGAAAGGTTTAATCGATTTTATTGGCTTTTTCATAAAAAACAACTCTTAGTTTTATTTATTAATTCAATAGTTTTTTTTTCTTACTTTCAATTTTATTAATCTCTTCTTTCATTTTTAGAATTTCAAGTTTGGTATTTGATTGGAGGTTTTTAATATGTTCTTTTTTTAGGTTTTTTAGTCACAAGCCCAATTCATTGATCTATTCTCTCTCTATTTTATGCAAGTAAGCATCTAGAGATATAAAATTTCCCCTAATAACCACTTTGGCTGCATGCCATAAATTTTGTTATGTTATCCTATTATTGTCATTCTCTTGAATGAAATTATTGATTGTTTATGATTTGTTGTTTCACCCATTCATTCTTTAGTATTAGATTACTTAGTTTCCAATTAATTTTTGGTCTATTTTGCTCTAGCCTGTTATTGACTATAATTTTTATTGCATCATTATCTGAAAAAAAATTCCTTAACTATTTCTGTCTTACTGCATTTGATTTTGAGATCTTTATGCTCTAATATATGGTAAAATTTTGCATAGATTCTATGAGCCTCTCAGAAAAACAATTGTACTCCTTTCTGTCTCCATTCAATTTCCTCCAAAGATCTATCTTACCTATCTAGCTTTTCTAATTTCTTTTAATATCTTAACTTCTTTCTTATTTATTTTGTGGGTAATTTGTTTAATTTTGAGAGAGCAAGGTTGAGATACCCTATAGTATTCTTTTGCTGTTTATTTCTTCTTGCAGTTCTCTTAATTTCTCCTCTAGGGATTTGGATGCTATATATCTTGGTGCATATATGTTTAGTATTTATATTACTTCATTATCTATGATACTCTTTAGCAAGATATATTTTCTGTCCTTACCCATTTTAATTAGATCCATTTTTGCTTTTCTTTGATCTGAGATCAGGATTGCTACCCCTGCATTTTTTATGTCACCTGAACCATAACAGATTCTGCTGCAGCCTTTTACTTTTACTCTCTATATATCACTCTGCTTTAAATGTGTTTTTTGTAAACAACATATTGCAGAATTCTGGCTTTTAATCCAGCCTGCTATGCACTTCCATTTTATGGGAGAGCTCATCCCATTCACATATCCAGTTAAAATGACTAATTCTGTATTTCCTGCCATCTTATTTATCCTGTTATGCTTTTCTCTTTCTTTTCTCATTTTCCCTCCCAATATTTTGCTTCTGAACACCATCTCCCTCAAACAGTCCTCCCCCTTTAGAGACACTCCTCCTTTCTTATATCTTTCCCCTACTACTTTCCTCCCCTTTTATTAGCCTCCAACTTTTCTTTTTTCCTTTCCCCTCTCACTTTCCTATAAGGTGAATCAAGTTTCTTTGTGAAACCAAATATGTTTAATAATCTCTCTTTGAGCCAAATCTGATGAGAGTAAGATTCACACAATATTCATCTCTCTCCCTTCTCTCACTCAATTATAATAGGTCTTCTTTGCCTCATCATGAGATGTAATTTCCCTCATTCCACCTCCATTTTCCTTTTGTTCCAGTACAATCTCCTTTCCACCTCTAGTTTCCTTTTTATGGTATCACAGTAAAATCAAATTATATCTGTACTCTTTAAATATACCAATAACAGAGATATAATTCTCAAGAATTCTTTCTTTTTTATCTTTTTATGCTTTTTTTGAGTTTTGTATTTGGAAATTAAATTTTTTCTTCCGTTCTGGTCTTTTCATCAGAGACAAATGAAATTCGCCTGTATCATTGAATGTTCATCTTCTTCCCTGAAAGATAATGCTTACTTTAGCTGGATGGCTGATTCTTTTCTGCAATCCAAGTTCCTTTGCCTTTTAGAATATTCGATTCCAGGCCCTTAGATCTTTTAAGATGGAAACTGCGAAGTCCTGAGTACTCTTGATTATTGCTCCTTTATATTTGAATTTTTTCTTTCTGGCTGCTTGCGATATTTATTTCTTGGTCTGATAATTCTGAAATTTAGGTATGATGTTCCTTGGAGTTTTTCATTTTGAGTTCTCTTTTAGGAGGTGATTGGTGACTTCTTTCAAAGGCTATTTTACTTTTTGATTCTAGGGTATCAGGGCAGTTTTCCCATGATGATTTAGTGATAGATAATGTCTTGGATCTTTTTTTTTATCATGATTTTCAAGAAGTTCAATAATCCTAAGATTGTCTCTCCTAGGTATATATTTTCCAGGTCAATTGTTTTTCCAATGAGGCATTTTAAAATTTTCTTTTTTTTTTCTTTCTTTCTTTCTTTCTTTTTTTTTTTTTTTGTTTGACTGATTCTTGATGTCTCATTAAGTCATTCATTTCCATTTATTCAATTCTAATTCTTGGTGAATTATTTTCTTCAGTTACTTTTTTCAGCTCCTTTAGTATATGGCCCATTGAAGTTTTAAATGAGTTATTTTTTCTATGATTTTTTTTCCATTTCAAAAATCTGTTTTTTAAGGAATTCTTTTGTTTTTCTATTTTGTCAGATCTATTTTGTTTGGAGTTATATGCTTTCCTATGTCACTAAATCTATTTTGTAAGGAGTTTTCTTCAGATAATTTCTGTGTTTCCTTTTCCAAACCCTCTTGCAATCTTCTCATATCCTTTCTCCATTTTTCTTCTAACTCTCTTTTAAGATCCCTTTTTGAATTCTTCTAAGAGAAACTTGTGAAATGGCAAACAATTCATATCATCCCTTTGGGTTTCTTCTGGAGGTGATCTACCTTTATTGTCCTCAGAGTTTGAAATCTGTTCTCTTTCTCCACAAAAACTATGTATGATCAGAGTTATTTTTGATTTTTTGCTTTTTTAAAAATAGGTTGATGTCTGTTCTTAGGGCAAAGGGGAGATTGTCCAAGCTTCCTCTACAGGTGACAGTCACTGTGCTGGGTTGGTGCTGACTAACTTCTGGTGCTGGGTGGGGGTGGCCAGGTCTTTTGATATTCTGGGGTTTAGGGGTTCACTATTTGCATTTTGTATTTGTGTTTGATGTTTTGTATCTAATATGCTGATCTACTGGCTTGCAACCAGGACAGAGAAGCCAACACTGCTGTAGATTCCTCCCAGAAGATTCCCTGGTATGTGGGACACAATGCTCTGCATCTCTGCCCCTCCCCTGGTGTCCAATTAAAACAGACCTTTTCTGAAGATCTTCCAAATTATCTTCTGCTAGAAATTAGTTACACTCCAAATATTTGTGGGCTTTCACTCCAAAATTTGTTCAGAGTCTTTATTTGCTCTTAATTTGGGGGATATTGAGGAGAGCTCAGAAAAAGACATGTCTCCTCTCCACCATTTTGAATCTACCCCCACATAGTAGATTCTTAATAAAAGTTTATTAATTGATTTAGTTATCCACTGTCCAATTGTGGATTTAAAATATCAAATGGAATTCCCTTTTCCACCCCAGAAAGGGTTTGTCAAATGTTTGATTTTTTTCTTAACCCTTGTAGAGTAAACCTATATGGCAAGATAGTAGTTTCTTCAAATGATTAATTAATCAATTAAGATAATTAAATAATTAAATTAATTAATTAATAGGGTATCTAAGGCAAGACATTCAAATTTTTTACTACCATGTCCAACTCTCATTTTACTCTGTCACCTCAATGCCAATTGATATAGGCCTATTATGAGTTTGCAAGAAAGGCAAATACCATCTGTTGCCTCTTTGTAATTTTTTGGGGCTCTTCCAGACTTCTTTTGATGCCCATTTTTACCATTTCTCATCAAAATTCTAGCAGATGCTAGAATTCTCCAAGATTAAATTGACTTCCCCATTGACTTCACTTTACTCCAGTTGCTCTTCTGGAGTCTGGTGTAATCTTTCCAGGTGTACTGTGCAGGCCAATGATTTGGATTCCTCCAATGAAAAATATTCATTAGAAAAATCATACTTTGTGTGAAAACCTAATTGTGGCTCATCTTAAAATTAAATGGAAAACATATATAGCCTCTTCGCTTCATTCCCTATCCTGCTCTTGGCAACATCTACCTGCAACTCTGAGCTTCTTCCTAAAACTCTGTGGATTGGTCCAGGAGAATTCCACATGGAGTGGTATAGACAAAATGAATTGACTCATTAATTATGACTTGGTTGATGGTAAAAAACACTTCTGGAGAACAAACTTTATGTTTAGGAGGCTAAGATGCATTAGCATATCTGCATAAAAATGCAAGTCTAAGGCTTATGTTTATCTCTCATCACAATGTTCATAAGCACCTCATTAATTATCAGTTGCTTTCAGGCATTTACTTGAAAACAGTCAAGTACTATGTAATCAAGATTAGCTAGAGAATTATAGTTTCGAGGGAGTTGGAAATATGAAAAGTCTAAGATTGGCAATTAGCATTTATTTCCATTCTTCCCTAACAAATATGATGCAGTCTTTTGAGAGTTAACTGAGTAGTATCATGGAGCAACACTTCTCAGTCAGGTAGTTAATCTCTCTAGATTCAGTTTTCTTTTTTATAAAGGGGTGCATAAAACTCCCCCTCTCTACCTTATAGGATTGGGTAGTGAATGAAGAAAATGAAATCTTTGAAATGTCTCAATTTTGGTGATCAAAAATTGCTCTGTAGAATTATTTATAAAACAACAGTATCTTATACATTTGTCCCGGCTGAAAAATAAAAGTCTATAGAGAAGATATGTTCAAAATAGATTTGTATATACAACTTTTCATATTTCTTCTGGTGAACTGGATGTCACTTGAAGATATCTACAATGCCTGAGTCTGATTCCTCTTTGGACATATTATTTTACTAGCATATGAAACTCCTGGTGAGGAAGCTCCCTTTACCATGTAAACAAGTAACTCCTATGCCTCTTTTAATAATAAAGAGTTGACTGGGCACTGAGACATTAAGAGTTTTGACCACAATCATGTATCTATTATTTAATATATTGAGGACTGAACTCAGGTCTTTTGACAATTGATGCTGGTTCTTTAGCTACTCACTGCTTTATATTGTCTCTTATACCTTGTACCTTGATATTGAAATAGTTATATTGAATCCTGAAGAACATGTTTGGTGAATTTTTATTTTAATTAGCAGTGCCCAGAAACAAAGGGTTTATTCCTATTTTTTGTAGTGTACTCATTTCTTTCAAGCCAAAGCAAGACACACCTCTTGTCTGTAGTTCTTCATTCTATCACCTATCAAGGCTTCCTTCTTAATGATGCCTTGTCTGAACCTTCCCAGCTTAGAATTCTATACCTAATTACTTTGTATTTATGGTTTATATATTTATATTTACATTGTATATATTTGTATTTACTTTTCTCCTTTTGTATCATCTTTTTTGTCCATCAGAAGTTAAACTCCTTGAGGACAGGAAATATTTACCTTTTTATTTTTGTATTCTTGTAATGTCTCACAGTTTCTTTTATACTTAATGTTTCCTGAAGTAAACTAAAATAATCAATCAGGCAAATTTAGAAATTATTGAAAATTCAAAGGCCAGAGTCCCAAAACAAAAGTTCTCCGGATTAACTCTAAGAAGGAACTGGAATCTCTCAAGAAGACTATCAAGGCTGAATGAACCAGGTCTCTGGGTCACATGAGTCTAAGATTCTGTGATTCAAAGTGATATGAGTTAAGGGTATCATTGTATCCAATTGGATTTCTCTTGTCTTGGCACTTTGTATCTACCTGAGAAATCAATTTGAAACAGGAATTGAAACCAAAAAAGACATATTTTGGGGACAAAATGAAAGTTTATTGAAACAGGAGTCAAAATGGTGGATTAGTGGTAACACAACTGAACTCTGTCAACATTCTCCCTTCAAGCAATGCTAAAATAACGCCTCAAATCAAATTTTGGCAGCAGAGCCAACAAAAGGTCATCATGAGACATTTTTCCAGCCTAAGAAAACAAAAAGGCAGGCAGGAGAATTTTGTGACGGTGTGTGGGGGGGTAGTTTTGTCTGGAGACCACATACAAAGCAGCAGGAAGTTTGGCAGCTCTCAGCTCAGAGATGGTAAGGGGATTAGACAACTGGCCAGGAAGAAATGGCATGGAATCTATTTCTGGCACTGACTAACAATTCTATCGCTCATAAACAGTTTAAAATCATGCTTTCAAGGTAGAGAAGGAGAGTGAAAATGGCTCACAGGCAAGTGTCTTGGTCACAGTTCCAAGGCAATGAACTCTATTAGCATTGGTGGCTGCAAGGGACCAGGGACCCTTCTTGGGCAAGCAGTGTGGACCAGGAGAGTATAAATCTATCTCTTCAGAGTCACAACACCTTACCCTCCAAGATTAGGTCTGAAAACAGCAGTATTAAAGTCTGAATCTTAGGTAAGTGTCTCATAACCCATCCCAAATAAGCAAAGCTCAACTTTAACATAAAGTTCAAGGCTGGAAAATTAGCAAACAATAACAATAGCAAAATAATTTGACCACAAAAATTATGCTGGTGAGCTTCTAGTGCCAAGAAGGTAGAGTGAGGAAGAAACTCTCTGAAGCTCTCTGAAATTTCCAATTAGAGAACTGCCTCAGGAACACAGGATAGTTTACCTCTCAGACCTATGGAAGAGGAAGGAATTTATGACCAAAGAAGAACTAGAGATCATTACTGATCACAAAATAGAAAAATTTGATTATGTCAAATTAAAAAAATTTTTTGCAAACAAAACTAATACAGACAAGATTAGAAGGGAAGCAATAAACTGAGAAAACATTTTTACAGTCAAAGGTTCTGATAAAGGCCTCATTTCCAAAATATATAGAGAATTGACTCTAAATTTATAAGAAATCAAGCCATTCTCCAATTGACAAATGGCCAAAGCATATGAACAGACAATTTTCAGACGAAGAAATTGAAACTATTTCTAGCCATATGAAATGAGGCTCCAAGTCATTATTAATCAGAGAAATGCAAATTAAGACAACTCTGAGATACCATTACACACCTGTCAGACTGGCTAGAATGACAGGGAAAGATAATGCAGAATGTTGGAGGGGATGTGGGAAAACAGAAACATTAATACATTATTGGTGGAATTGTGAATGCATCCAACCATTCTGGAGAGCAATTTGGAACTATGCTCAAAAAGTTATCAAATTGTGCACACCCTTTGATTTATCAGTGTTACTACTGGATTTATATCCCAAAGAGATCTTAAAGAAGGGAAAGAGATCTGTATGTGCAGGAATGTTTGTGGCAGCCCTCTTTGTAGTGTCCAGAAACTGGAAATTGAGTGGATGTCCATCAATTGGAGAATGGCTGAATAAATTGTGGTATGTGAATATTATGGAATATTATTGTTCAGTAGGAAATGACCAACAGGATGATTTCAGAAAGGCCTGGAGAGACTTACACGAACTGATGCTGAGTGAAATAAGCAGAGCCAGGAGATCATTATATATTTCAACAACAATACTATGTGATGATCAATTCTGATGGATGTGGCCATCTTCAGCAATGAGATGAACCAAATCAGTTCCAATGGAGCAGTAATGAACTGAACCAGCTACACCCAGTGAAAGAACTCTCAGAGATGACTAAGAACCAGTACATTAAATTCCCAATCCCTATGTTTTTGCCTGCCTGCATTTTTTATTTCCTTCACAGGCTAATTGTACAATATTTCAGAGTCCAATTCTTTTTGTACAGCAAAATAATGGTTTGGTCATATATACTTATTTTGTATTTAATTTATACTTTACTATATTTAACATGTATTGGTCATCCTGTCATCTACGGGAGGGGAGGGGGGGAAGGAGGGGAAATATTGGAACAAAAGGTTTGGCAATTTGTCAATGTTGTAAAATTATCCAAGCATATAGCTTGTAAATAAAAAGCTATTAAAAAAAGAAAGAATACTGCCTCAGAATTTATTTAGTAGCAGGGAAGCACCTTGCCAACATAGTGGGAAAATTCTATGTCACAGAGATGGAAGGGGAGTAAGGTTCCAAGAGACCTCCAATAAGGTTCCCAAACTAGGGCAATCCACAAGCAGGGATCTATTGTCCACAAACCAGCAGTCTTTTGGGAATGGAGCAGTCTGTGCAGCTTAGCAAGACTCCATCCCAGTGACCCCACTGACCATCAGTAGTCTAAACCCCATTGCTGATCTTCCCCCCCAAAACAAACAAAAATGTACCTCAGGGCATACATAGACTTATGCAGAAGAACAAATAAGACTAGGGCAGAACTGAAGTCTTCCTGGACAACCCAAGAAGACCTGAAGAAGACCCCAGGTCTAACGATTAACTGAAACAGCAGGCAGGGCAGCCCTGGTGCTATCTAGGTTTCAAGTAGCCTGAGCCCAAACTACAGTAATTTTTACCTACTGCACAGCTTGAGGAATCAAGGATCTAAGTCCTGGAAGACTGAGGGAACCTCTCTTGTTATAGAACATCAAGCCCAGGTGTGCTACAGAGATGTGATTATGGGCAAGAAAAAACCAGTACACCCAGTGAGGGCAGAAGAAGTGTGGCAGGATAGCTCCTGACTGTGGGCACTTCCAGAAGCTTTTGGTTGTGGGTTCCAGGTTAGATGGGAGAGCTAAAATGAAGAAACAGGAACCATCCACTAAACCCCAGAATTAGAGGTACTTACACCAATAGATTCTCATTAAAAAGAAAAAAAAAATCATGTGCAGGCAAAGGAGAAAGAGCTAAAAGATAAAAACTTACTATGAAAATAGTGAGGAACAGGATTCATTTTCAGAGGAGGCCATTGAAGTAAAAGAATCCTCTCCTACCCCAGTGAGTAATGTTGTTGTGCCATAGTTCTCTCTAATTGTACTGACTCAGTTTCCCTAATTGTTCTGCCTCAGTTCCCTTAACTGTTCTGCCTCAATCCCCTTACTTGCAAAACCTCCCTCCAGACTGAAGGCCACTGCTCTAAGATTATAAATTGTTAATGTAAGACTCAAGATAAGAAAGAGTTCAGACTTCCTGGATTCTAACTCCTTCTGTCCTCAAGAATTTATGGCACTCTAAGAATGTTTGTGGCATCCCTCTTTGTAGTGGCCAGAAACTAGAAACTGAGTGCATGGCCATCAATTGGAGAACGATTGAATAAATTGTGGTACATGAATATTATGGAATATTATTGTTCAGTAACAAATGACCAACAGGATGATTTCAGAAAGACCTGGAGAGACTTACATGAACTGATGCTGAGTGAAATGAGCAGGACCAGGAGATCATTATATACTTCAACAACAATACTATATGATGATCAATTCTGATGGACGTGGCCATCTTCAGTAATGCGATGAACCAAATCAGTTCCAATAGAGCAGTCATGAATTGAACCAGCTACATCCAGTGAAAGAACTCTGGGAGATGACTATGAACCACTGCATAGAATTCACAATCCCTCTATTTTTGTCCATCTGCATTTTTTATTTCCTTCACAGGCTAATTGTATACTATTTCAAGTCCGATTCTTTTTATACAGCAAAATAACTGTTTGGGCATGTATACTGACATTGTATTTAATTTATACTTTAACATATTTAACATGTATTGGTTCTGACATTTGGGGGAGGGGATGGGGGAAAGGAGAGGAAAAATTGGAACAAAAGGTTTGGCAATTGTCAATGCTGTAAAATTACCCATGCATATAACTTGTAAATAAAAATCTATAAAAATAAAAAAATATTAAAAATAAAAGAATTTATGGCACTACCCACCTCTAAATATTCCAAAAGATAAGACTATCTCAGATACTTCATTGACATCTTTACTTCTGTTTATTCTGACATCCTGACTCTGGCTTCTTAGTTTTCCCTCCGTGTCAGAACCAGATTGATAGTCCCTTCCCACTCTCAAGGTTCTGACTCTGCCCCTGCCTTGTTCTACCCCTGTAGCTGAGCCATGTGCGTATATATGTCATTGAGATTTCACATTCACCACTGGATACTTTGAGACGAGAGTCCTGTCCAGTCAATCATACTCTCCAATTAATAAAATATTAAAAACTCTCTAATATCTATCTTGCCTCAATTTCTCTGGCATTACAATATTAAATAGCTGATGATAGTGTTTCCCCCCGCCCCCCCCACACACACTTTTCTGCCTTTCTTTTTCCTATTTTGTATTTTGTATTTTGTTTTAAATAAAAAAAAATAGAGAAAGGCCACACCATTGGGATAAGTCAGCAACTAAACCTGACATCCAGGAGATTTCAAAAGAGAAACCTAGCCCCCAGTACCAGCCAAAAAGGCAGGCTTCCCTTCAGAGAAAGTAGACAGCTAAACCCAGAAGCCTAGTAAAAGCCAGCAACCCAGCACAAAAAGCTTGGGGCAATGCAGGACCAATGATGAACTCTCACATAAAACACTGTCACCAAAAATAGGGCAGAAAAATGAGCAACAAACAAGCAAACAATAAGCAAAAAACATGACCATAGAAATTACTATGGGAATAGTAGGGAAGAATAAAGCATAAACTTAAAAGAGGACAATTGTGTCAAAATGGCTCATGTAAAACCTCAAAAAAAATGTAATTTGGTCTTAGGCTCAAAAAGAATTCCTGAAACAGCTTAAAAATATTCTAAAAAGGAAGTTATAGAAGTAGAAGTAAAATTAGGAAAATAAATGAGAGTAATATATGAGAATCACAAAAAAATGAATTGATGTTATGGGAAACAATATACAAAAATTTACTGAGGAAAATAATTACCTAAAAATTGATCAGATGGAAAAGAAGCACAAAACTTCAGTGAAGACAATAATTTCTAAGAAATTAGAATTTAAAGAGTGAAAACCAATGGGTTTATGAGACATCAAAATAGGATAAAGAAACAACTGAAATAATGAAGATTTGCAATCAGGTTCACACAGGATTTAGAAGCTTCTACCTTAAAGGAGCAGAAGGCTTCAAATATGATATTTTGTAAGGCAAAGAAGTTAGGATTACAACTAACAATAACATTATATTAAATAACTAAACCTTGATTAAATTATTTAATTAAATAGAGCATTTTCAAATATCCCTGATAAAGAAACATGAAGAGGATAGAAAATGTGTGTTTCTGTTTCAAGTGTGACTTCTATAATCCTCTCTTTCCACACACATACATGTTTCTTTTTATAAGCAATAGCAAAAAAAAATTAAATATTTTTATAAGAAGAATAGCTAAAAAGGTATTTGCAAAAGGAAAAGCAAAAGTAGGTCTAATTAAAAGAGATAATCAAGGAAACTACATTTTGCAAAATGATACCATAGATGATGAAGTAATATTTAAAAATTTTTAATAATAGTCTTTTATTTTTTAAAATATATACAAAGAGAGTTGTCAACATTAACCTTTGCAAAACCTTGTTCTAAATTTTTCTCCCTCCCTTCCCACACCATCTCCAGAATGGTTGGATCAGTTCACAATTCTACCAACAATGTATTATTGTCCCAGATTTCCAACATCCCTTCCAAGATTTATTATTATCTTTTCCTGTCATCTTAGAGAGACATGTAGTCTTAATTTGCATTTTCCAATCAAAAGTGATTTAGAACATTTTTTTTCATATTATTAGCAATTGCTTTAATTTCTTTGAGCATTATCCTTTGATCATTTATCAATTGAAAAATGACTTATATTCTTATAAATTTAAGTCAATTATCTATATATTTTAGAAATAAGGCCTTCACAGCTACACCCTGGGAAATGAATGTAAACTGTTTGCATTTTTGTTTTTCTTCCCACATTATTTTTTACCTTCTGAATCCAATTCTTCCTGTGCAACAAGAGAACTTCGTTTCTGCATACATATATTGTATCTAGGATATACAGTGACATATTCAACATGTTTAGGACTGCTTGCCATCTGGAGGAGGGGGTAAGGGAAAAGTCGGAACAGAAGTGAGTGCAAGGGATAATGTTGCAAAAAAATTACCCAGGCATGGGTTCTGTCAATAAAAAGTTATAATAATAAAAAAAAAAGAAAAAGAAGAAAAAAAAAGAAAAAAGAAATAAGGCCTTCATCAGAACCCTTGGATGTGAAATCCCCCCACCCCCACAAGTTTTCTGATTCCCTTCTAATTTTATCTGCATTGTTCCATTTTAATTCAATATAATCAAAATTATCCATTTTGTATTTCATAATGCTCTCTAGTTTTTCTTTGGCCATAAATTCTTTCCTTCTCCACAGATCTGAAAAGTAGACTAGTACTTATTCTCCTAATTTGTTTATGGTATTACACTTTATGTCTAAATCATGAATTGACAATGAAGTAAAATTAATTTTTATAGCATGTTTCTCTGATTAAAACTTTATTTCTCAAATATATACTTAATATAAAATGGAGTAAAATTTATTAAAATAAGAGCTATACATTATTTAATTAGTGGTAAAAAATAGAAACAGGTAGTTGTCAGAAGAAGAAATCAAAGCTAGCTATAGTAATGAAAAAAGTAATCTGAATTACTATTTATCTGAGAAAGATAAATTAAAACAACTGCAAAGGAAAGTGAGAATATCAAGATCACTGTGTAGAATAATAACAATATTGTGATGATGGTCAACTGTGAAAGACTTGGCTGCTCTGATGAATTCAATAATCCAAGACATTTCCAAAAGATAAGATAATGGAAAATGCCATATACCTTCAGAGAGAGAACTAATGAATACTAAGTGCAAATTAAGTACAATTTTCTTACTTTTATTTTACTTTAATTTTCTTGTTTTTATTTTTGAAATAGTTAATATGAAAATATTTTGCTTGATTTGACAAGTATAATTGATATTTCTTTGCTTGCCTTCTAAGTGGGTCAGAGAGGAAGTGGGAGGGAGAGAGAGAATTTGGAATTCAAAATTTAAAAAGAAAAGAATATAAAAAAATGCTAAAAAAAGTTGATTGGGAATTTTGTTCAGAAGCAGATTTGGACATCTTCCTTTCCTCATCCTTACCCCCATTATGCTGATAATTACCACAGTCTTCCTCTTTAGGCCTCTTTTGTAGGACAGCTGGTCTCAGATGAATGCTGCTATTGTGCTTGTTTGAATTTCAGGAGGCAGAATTTTTCTTCACCAAAACTAATTCTCTGCTCCTTTCACTCTACCATATCATTGTTGGACCAGGGAAATTGTCCCTATTCTGATAAAAAAAAACAGTACAAATGGAAAGTAATTAGCTAAACCTCAGCTCAGTACTCCTTTGCATCTGATTTTGTTAAGTTTTATCTGGCTACTTGTGAATGTAACTTAAAATGTTGCTCAGATTTCATTTGCTTCTCCCCTTTGAGCTCTTTGTTTAAAAAAAACCAACTTCAATGGATTATGAAATAAACCAACAAAATCATAGTTATTGAAGGAAAAATGGCTTCTAAAATAAGAAACAGAGCAATGAGTGTGAAAGAATGGTCCTTTAAGTCAGGGCTTCTGAAATTTGATCTCTTCAATTCATTCAGTCCAGAAAGATATTTCATTTTAATTTCACTTTCAAGAAATTTTAGATGTATATAGACATCTCCAAACAGGAACAAGACAGGTTAAATTGCCTTTAGAAAAACATACAGTGTTTTTCATGACATCAGACTTTCCCCTAAAAAATAAAAATCCCTATCTCTAATACCAAAATACTTCCAGTGGTGCTACATGGCTGCAAATCATGGAATATTAATGACATTAGAAAGATAAAAATTGAGGGTCAACAAAAGGGCAATAGAAACTTGCATGTGGACCTGAATAAGTTTGCTAAAAGACATAACTTTAAAGATTAGTCAGGCAGGAGAAATTGTATTAAGTATTCTATTGTAATAATGCATGGATGGAATAGGAAATAGACTATCATTTAGTGAAGGCAGGGAATAGTCAGTGGATAACTCACAAAATTCACTGATATGATGGATCTCATGTTTAGTTTCAACCGCTTTAATTTATATTCTTACTGTATGAGATTATGTGGAGAGAAGTAATATGAGTGAAGACTATTAGCTCATAAACTAATTGTATATGGGCAAGTCACTGAAGCACTTTGTCTCAGTTTCCCAATTTGTAAAAGGGGGATATTAATAGCAGTTACTTTCCAGAATTGTTATGAGGTACTTTAGTATTTGTAAGGTGCTTATCACGGTACTTAGCACATAGTAAGCACTATATAAATATTAACTATTATAAGTAATGTGAGTTAAGACTATAAAAGTATCAGATTGTGGAGGTCATTGGGTGCCAAGTTAAAGAATGTGAACTTTATTTACCTGGCAATGGAGAGCCACTGAAGAGTTTTCAGTAAAGAAAAAGCATACCACATTAGAGAATGATGAATCTGACTTCATGGGAAGGCTGGGTTCAAAAGGAAATATTAAAAATCAGGAGGGCAGAAATTGGATGGGAAACTTGCTGTAATGTAAGGAAGAGGCAATGAAGGCCCAAATAAAAACACAAGAGTAATTTTAAATCTAAAATCATCAGGAACTATTAATTGCTTGGATGTTGGGAACATGGGTAAAGGAAGAATAATTAAAGATGATCATGGGAATGATGGTGGCATTAAGAGAAATACATTTGAGAGTATCATGTGGTAGCAACCTATCTGTCCATTAGCATTTATTAAGTATCAACTAGGTGCTAATATAGCATAATTTAAAATCAGAAAATAGAAATATTTCAGAAATACCAGAAAAATCAGAAATACCAGGAAGCCTAACTTTAACTGACATGAAGTGTAAACATCTCCAGGATAGTTCTGCAGAAATAGAAAGTAGAGAATCCTGGGGCTGGGTTCTAAGGTAGAACTCAGCCCAAACCACAGAAATTTTCACTTCCTCGATAGTCTGGGGAATCAATGTTCTGAATTCTGGAAGACTGATGGAACTTCTCATGTTAAAGAATACCAGGTCCAGCTGTGCTGCTGAGATCTGGCTCTGGGCAAGAAGGAACCAGCATACCTGATGAGTGCAAAGGCAGTGGAGCAGGGTTACTGCTTATGCCTGTGGACACTAGGAGGAGGGGGCAATTTTTGGTTTGTTGTTCCAGGTCAGCTCCCGGAGAGCTGAAGTGAAGCTAGAGGAACCTCTCCCATTCAGCATTAGAGGTGCTCACACCAATAAGTTTTCATTAAAAATAAGCTGGCAAAGGAGAAAGAACTCAGCCATAGAAACTTACTAGAGGAATAGGAAAGACTAGGATTCATTTTTAAAAGATGACATTGAAGTACAAAAAGTCTCTCCTTCCCCAAAGAGTAATGTTAAATGTCTACCCAGAAAGAATTTATAGAAGAACTCAAAAAAGACTTTGAAAATAAAGGAAAAATCAAATGAGGAAAAATAAAAAAATAAGAATTATCCAAGAAAAACAAGATCATGAAAAGAAAGTCAAACAACTGTAAGAGAAGATCCAGAATCTTGAACAAAAAAATAATTCTTTGAAAATTAGAGTTGGAGAAGGGGAAGCCAGTAAGCTATGCCAAAAAAAAAAATAACAAAAAAGAATGAAAAAGAACAGAATGTGAAACATCTTATAAGAAAAATACCAGATCTAGAGAACAGATCAAGAAGAGAAGATATAGAAATAATTGGACTACCTGAAAGCTGTGACCAAAAAACCTTGACACAATAATTCAAGAAATAAGAAAATTGTCCTGAAATGGTTGAATACAAGTGGAAAGTAGAGACAGAAAAAAATTCACCCATCACCACCTCAAAGAGATCCTATAAGAAATATACACACAAACATTATTTTAAACCCCCAAAGAGGAATTTTTTACAAGAAACAAACAAAACAATTCAAATATGTTGTAGCTACAATTAGAATTATACAGAATTTATCAGCAGCTACCATAAAAGAATGCAGGTACTGGAACACATCTATCAACAATCAAAAGGCCTATGGCCAAAAATATCACATTAAGTAAAAGCAAGCCCAATATTTAATGAGAAAAAATGGATATTCAATGAACTCTCAGATTTTCAGGATTTTGTCTCAACCAAACCTGAACTCAATAGAAAATTTAACATGTAAGAATCAATATCAAAGACTAAGCAATTTCAAGGGACTCAAGGACAAACTATTTGAATTTTATACATGGAAATGTAAACCATATGTTTGAGACTGATACTAGTAATTGAGTAATTCAAAAGAAAGATTAGCACAGAGCCAAGTGTAATCTGACTCTAAAAAACAAAACTATTAGTAAAAGGTAAAATGGAAATTATGCTATATGAATGAGATGTAGATGAGGCTATTCTTCTTAACAATAGCCTTCTTGGGATATAATCTTAGTAATGGAGTCTAGGAGTCAAAGGCATGAACACTAGTCACTTTAGTTGAAGAACTGACACAGAGGTTTTACACTGGGGAGGATGGCTAGTAATTCTGAAGAACTGCTTATATTAGTAACAGGCTAAATAACATACATACCCACATACACACACACACATATATATATATATATATATATATGTATGTATACATACATATATACATATATGTATGTATATGAAGAAATAAGGGGAGAGGGGAAGAAATGGGGTTAGATTGAATATAAAAGAGTGTGTAGATTTACACCAGTGGGACAGGCTGTATAGATTAATGGGAAATGAATGAAAAAGAAGAGAAAAGCATAGGATAAAATGGGGTACAAAAGTGAATTTAGATTATTAATGAGAGTGGAATACAGTATGTATTAATGATTAATTATGATTAATGATTAATCATAATAGGATAAAGATGGAGGGAAAGACTAAAGGGAGAAGATAAGGAACAATTCCATAGGTGGGAGGAGGTTAAGAAATAGCAAAGTAAGTAAAGAAATATAACTAAAGTTGAAGATTTATCATGGGATAGGAAATAAGAGATAAATATAATAGCAAAGATCAGGAGCAGAATTTATTTGAGAAAAATAGGTAGAGCTTGTAATAATTGATCTCAAAATCAAACTTAAAGATTCAATCAAGAGAGAAATCTATATTGTATCTCAGATATTAATATAGTTTTAGATGCATGTAAATATATGTGTAAATGTGGATGTTATATGTAGATATAAGTATATGTATGCAGGATGTGTATGTATGCATGTAAATATATGTGTGTATGGATCTGTATATGTATGTGTGTGTGTATATATATAGCCTTCTGATTTGTGGGAAAGGCCAAGGATGTCTTAATGGGAGCTTTCTTAATTCTCCTTCATTCCTAAAAAAAAATAAGTTTCAGTTTCTACTTTTTTTTTTTCTGGTTACAGGCATTCCTATTCTCTCTTTTTTTTTTAATTATTATTATTTATTTTTATTTTTATTTAATAGCCTTTTATTTACAGGATATATACATGGGTAACTTTACAGCATTAACAATTGCCAAACCTCTTGTTCCAATTTTTCACCTCTTACCCCCCCACACGCCCTCCCCTAGATGGCAGGATGACCAGTAGATGTTAAATATATTAAAATATAACTTAGATACACAATAAGTATACATGACCAAAACATTATTTTGCTGTACAAAAAGAATCAGACTCTGAATTATTGTACAATTAGCTTGTGAAGGAAATCAAAAATGCATGTGTGCATAAATATAGGGATTGGGAATTCAATGTAATGGTTTTTAGTCATCTCCCAGAGTTCTTTTTCTGGGTATAGCTAGTTCAGTTCATTACTGCTCCATTAGAAATGATTTGGTTGATCTCGTTGCTGAGGATGGCCTGATCCATCAGAACTGGTCATCATCTAGTATTGTTGTTGAAGTATATAATGATCTCCTGGCCCTGCTCATTTCACTCAGCATCACCACAGAATTCTGATAGTAGAACTCAGAATTCATCTAAACAAGAATCCCCTCTATTACATGCCTATCAACTTGTCATCCTAATTGAAGGAAAACCCACCCCCTCTAAGAAGAACCATTCTGCTTTGGCATTAATTCCAATGAGAATTTTCCCCCCTCGAATTAATGAGAAAAATGCAAATGAAGATGGCTTAGCTGTACCAGATCTAAAACTATATGATAAATCAGCAGTCACCAAAACCATTTGGTTCTGGCTAAAAAATAGAGCAGTTGATCGGTGGAATAGGTTAGGGTCACAGAATAAAATAGCTGATAACTGAGGCAATCTAGTTTTGAAAAACCCAAAGACCTCACCTTTTGGGATAAGAATTCATTATTTGACAAAAACTGCTGGGAAAATTGGAAATTAGTAGGGCAGAAACTAGATATTGACCCACACTAATATATATATATATAGTCTCTCCTTCCCCAAAAATGGTCAAAGGATATGAACAGATAATTTTCAGATGAAGAATTAAAACCATTTCTAGTCATATGAAAAGGCACTTTAAATCACTATTGATCAGAGAAATGAAAATTAAGACTACTCTAAGGTACCACTTCACATCTCTCAAATTGGCTAAGATGATAGGAAAAAAATGACAAATATTGGAGTGGATGTGGGAAAACTGAGACACTAATACATTATTGGTAGAACTGTGAACTCATTCAACCATCCTGGAGACCAGTTTGGAACTATGCTGAAAGGGCTATCAAACTGTGCATACCCTTTGATTCAGCAGTGTTTCTATTGGGCTTATATCCCAGAGAGATCTTAAAGGAGAGAAAGGGACCCATGTGTGCAAAAATGTTTGTGGCAACCCTGTTTGTAGTGGCAAGAAACTGGAAATTGAATGGATGCCCATCATTTGGAGAATGACTGAATAAGTTATAATATATAAATGTTAAGGAATATTATTATTCTATAAGAAACAATCAGAAGGATGATTTTAGCAAGGCCTGGAGAGACTTACATGACCTGATGCTAAGTGAAATCAGCAGAACCAGGAGATCATTGTACATAGCAACAACAAGGTTATACAATGATCAACCCTGATGGATGTGGTTCTTTTCAAAAATGAGATGACTCAGGCCAGTTTTAATGATCTTGTGATGATGAGAGCCATCTATACCCAGAGAGATGACCATGGGAACTGAGTGTGGATCACAAGATAGCATTTTCACTTCTTTTGTTGTTGTTTGTTTGAATTTCATTTTCTTTCTCATTTTTTTTCCTTTTTTTGATCTGATTTTTCTTGTGCAGCAAGATAATTGTATAAACATGTATGCATATATTGGTTTTACATACATTTATACCATGTTTAGCATATATTGGATTACTTGCCATCTAGGGGAGGGAGTGGGGGGAAGAAAGGAAAAATTGGAACACAAGGTTTTGCAAGGGTCAATGTTAAAAAATTATCCTTGCATGTTTTGAAAATGAAAAGTTTCAGTTCCAAAAAAGAAAAAAATGTAATGCTTTGGAAATTTTCTCTTCGAAAAAAGATTAAATGTGAAATTATGTAAGTATCAAGAAAGTTATCGTTATTCAGCAATTTTAGGTATGGAAACAGTTCTGATTTCCTTTAATTTGTTTATAAAATATTCTTCATATTGCTGTTCTTTTTTCCCAATACTTTCTATATTCTTTATCCATCATGTCAATGCATTTTGATTTTTTTACTGTTTGAAAGAGAAAGATGGTTTTTTTCTTTTTTAACCACTTTCCAATTTTATTTTTTGTATCATTTACCTACCATTCACAGTTCTGTCTTCAGAGTTCCAATACAACTAATGAATGAATGAATGGGTGAATAAAACCTTTATTAAGCACTTACTAGAGATAAAATGCCGTGCCAAATGCTGGGAGGACAAATAAGAAATAATATTGTTCCTACTGTCAAGAAACTCATAATCTAAAGGGGAAGACAATACAAATGAATTGATAAATACAGTCTATTGATTCAATCCAGCTAACTTTTATTAAGTGCCTGCTGTATGCTAAGCCTTATGCTGCATTTTAGAGATATAAAGACAGAAATGAAATAATCCAAGACCTTAAATTCTACCAGAGCAAAGTGTTATGTAATGAAAGATACAAATTTTGGGGGGAAGTGAGAATTAGAGAGAGAGGAGAATCCTAACTACTGAGAAGATTAGGAGAGGCTTCCTGAAGGAGGTTATACTTGTATTATGCTTTTAAGGAAGATAAGGATTCTAAGGGATAGAATGATGGATGGAGAAGGTTCTAGGGCCTGGGGACAGCCTGGGAACAGACACAGAGATGGGATATGAAAAGTTGTAGATGGGGTGATAAGTAGGGCTGATTGGTGCACAATGGGGATTAATTTGTAATCATATTGTGGTCAAAATATAAAAGGCTTTAGATGTGTATAAATGTAGTATATATTTTATCTTAACCACAATAGACAATTCTTACCATATGAGAATCTTTAAATCCTTGAAGATGGTTTTCCCTGCTCTTAGGTGGAACATTTCTACTTTTTAAAATCAATAACACAATTTTAAGACTTTTTGCCATTCTGGTTGTATTTCTGCAGATTACCATTAGACTATTAATGCCCTTCATAAAATCTAATGCCCCAGGAAAAAAGAAGTTATTTTCCTAGAATCAACCATAATCAGGGTTGGAAAGATCATCTGGTCCAATATCCTCATTTTTTAGATGATGGGACTTGTTCAAGGTCACACAACAAGTGGTCTGCAACTGAGAGTTACTTATCATCAGTCCCGGTCCCATTCTACCGCCCTTAGTCTCCTTTGTTATTTGACTTCTATCTGAGCTTTTCTCTGAGCTTCACCCAAACACTGCTAGCTGGCAGTCATGCCCATTTCTTTAGTTTTTTTTCTAGCCTCATTTCTGATTCAGGCAACTATCACTAGATTATCACTAATGTCTGTTACTTCTCAATAAGCCACTGAGATGGGAAGGAGGTGGTCTTTAACTCAGAAAATGCACAGGAAAAGCAAACCTAGAAGTAGTTTCTCTACTTGCTCTGATCAAAGATAGGGGGGGGGGAGGGTGGGGGGGGGAAAGGAGTGAGTATTGGTGGAATATGCTGAGAAATAAAATGGAAGTAATTGGGATCAGGATTCAGATAGCCACATTAAGTGCTATAATAGAACTTCTGTTGTCTATTGCCTCCTAGAGAAGGAGAGACTTCACTGAAACAGAAATGCAAGAGTAGATTTGAATTAATTAATGAGAGTACTTGAGGTTTTGTGATGATTTTTACAACCTCATGATATAAAGACCATATGAATTCATCTGATTAATGTTGCTGCAAACGCCAAAGGAAGTAATAAAGATCTGACACTTATTAAAAAGTGTTGCCAGAAAAATGTGAATGATTATTTTAATAAAAGTATCTGCAGTGCAGTTGTCCCTGTTGCCCAACCCCCACTTGCCTTTAATTTCCCCACAGATATGCTTGAGTTCCCTCCTTCTCCTTGTGAAGTAAATGAGCGATTAAGTCTGGAACTTAATTCTTAAAAAGAAATTGTAGTTGTTTTAATTATGTCATCCAGTTTAGTGTCCCTAATTCATGGTCTCTCTGATACTGAGCCATGGGGATTTCTCATGTTCCAGAGTGACCAGTGCCCAAAGTGTAAAAGTTAGCATGGCAGGGACTGTTTCCTCTAATTGTTGGTTCCCATGTAGAACTGCATATAAATTATTTATTATTATTTTTAAATGCCAAGAAATTTGCCTCTGCAAATTCTATTAACGGTAATGGTAATGCTATGATTAAAGCCTCATGCCCTAAATCAGAATGGAAGATGTTCTTTAACCCATATGCTGAAGGGGCCCCTCTGGTCTAGTGAGTAAAAAATTCATATATTAAATAACTCTTAACTTCTCATTAGAACTCCAAATGATTCCTTGGGTACATATACTGAATCTACATTAGATCCTAAAAATCTTGAATAAAGGATCTTTAAATGTTGTTTAAATTTCCTTGAAAAACCAAATGGCAAATGTGCTGAAATTTGAAAGTATCAGGGGATAAATGATTCCATTATGTGCATGCTAACCTGTAGGTATGTATTCATGGGGGCAGTCACCCATGGGGACTTTTGGAGCACTTACTTTGATTGAATCATAGACTCATAATTAAAAGAACTTTTAAAATCCATCCCAAGGAAAATTTATTTTTCTCAGATATTTTTGAAAATTAATCATTCAACTTTTTGAACAAGTCTAGTGATGGAAGACTCACTACCTTATAAAGCAGATTTTATTTTCTAAATCTGTGTTTTCTGATTCAAAGTTTCTAATTAATAATTTTATTTCCCTTCTCCTCCTTTTATTCACCCTTGCATATTGATTTCAATTCACAGCCATAATGCCTGTTTTTTTTAAGTCAAGAACAAATTTTCTATCATAGTTTATCATGTTTAGACCTTATCAGTTGCAAAATAAAAACCTTTCATTTTAAATGACTAGGAATGTTTGTTTTTTCCTCAAATAAAGAATAAAGAAATGCATATATTGTGGTACCATAAGAAGGATATTTGATTTGGGGTTGGAGGACCTGGATTAAAATATTGGATGTGTCATTTATCACCTGCATAACCTGGAAAAAGATACTTAGCTCTTTTAATCTCTTGCTCCTCACCTGTAAAATGAAGAAATAGATAACATAATTTTTAAAGTTACTTTCAGCTTTCGATCTAAGTAGCACTGTGGATAGATCACCAAATTAGGAGTCAGCAAGACCCAAGTTCATTTAAACTTTATCTCATTTCCCCCATCTGAAAAATGAGAAAAAAATACCCAGGTTTGTGGTTAGGATCAAATGAGATAACAATTATAAAGTGCTTAGCACAGTGCCTAGAGCATATTAAAAACTGTCATTATTACTGTTATTATTTCAACAGGCATTCAGATAGAAGATAAGTCTACATTTAACTCTTTGGAGAGACTATCATGCAAAATATGGTCTGAATAGCTACTAGTACCTAAACTTCTTGGGTGAGACTTTCTATTCATATATTTCTGATTATTTCCTATGCATTCTATCTGTCCTTCTCTCCACCCCAGTACCTCCTCCATTTCTCCTGATTAAACACACACACACACACACACACACACACACACACACAAATCATGTCTTCTAGAGTTCCCCCTCCCAGTGCTACTTTTCATAACAGGTGGTTTAGTCTCCTTTTATAGTTTAAGTAGGAATTTCTTGTACTCTCCTGCAGAACTGGTAATCTTTTCCACACTTTTCTCTGAAGGGGTTCACAGAAGAGCTCTGTTAAGGAAAATTTTTCCAAATAATAGATATATTACTCCCTCAATAATCTCCTTCCCTGAGAAATGATCAGTCATTGGAAAATTCTAACAACAAAAGGTATTTTGTTATTTCCATTGGTCACATGCATTACATATATATGTATATATACATACATACATGTGCATAGATACATATACACAGATCTGTATGTGTATGTATAAAACATCCATATATATATTATAACCTTTGAACTGATCAGGATGAAGAGCATTTGTCCTTCAATATTGAAATTCATTAGTGAATGTAAATGAAACCCTGAATAAGGTGTATGGAAGACTCCTCATAGTACTATGCTAAAAACTAACTTCAGGAGATAATCTGAAAGTCATGGCTTTTATTTTTTCTTTATTTGTTCTTTATTTCAAGATTACCCTACCCACATTTAACATATGTTTCTACCATGTTTAACATATATTGGACTGCTTGCCATCTAGAGGAGGAGGTGTGGGGAAAGGGGAAAAATTGGAACATAAGGTTTTGCAAGGGTTAATGTCAAAGAATTATCCATGCATATATTTTGAAAAATAAAAATCTTTAATAAAAAATTTAAATGAAAAAAGAATATACTACTTACAATAATTACCCTAAAGAACTTTTTGTCTTTCCTTCATCCACTCATCATCCCATATTATCTTCATATATAAAGAATGATAGAATTTCAGAATTGGAAGAGCTATCTCATCCGATTCAATCTCCTGAAGTATTCTAACTTTAACATAAAAAGGTCAATCAAATTTGAAGTTCTTCAAACTATTATCTTTTGAGACAGCCCATTTCACATTTTGTCAACTCTAGGAAGTTTTTTACTTTTCCTCCTGACATCATTAAATCAGAACATAGCTACTATATTGTCAGGGATTTCCTTGTTGGTAGATTTGCATAATAAAAATATAAATGTGGGTCCTACCAGTCCTGCCTCACTTTGTTTATATGCCAATGCAAAAGTTTCTTGAGACTGAACTTTATCTCTATGACCTAATATCTATCCAGGTCTTTGAGTGGTGATTGTCAGGGCTCTGAAGAGGGTTTTGAAGACACAGGATCTCATTCAGGGAAATAAATAATTTGAAAACAATTTGACCATTTTAAAGATAAATACTTTGTATCATGAAAAAAGAATAGTTAAGGAATTCTTCCAGCTATTATTATCTCCATGGTATTTCATAATGTCAAACTATTAAGTGAAAGAGATTTATTTTGCCCATAAGGAGGAAGAAATTATCTACTTGTTTCACTTAAAAATGGGAATACAGATCAGAAAACAGCTCTGGAGAGGTGACACTTAACATTTGGTAGCAAAAAGCAACTCACTGACCATGAGATCATTAGAAGGAAAGAGAGAAGATATAGTCCCAAAGAAAAAAAAAACGGCATAATAATGTCATTAAATGACATGAGCAGCACTTTAGCATCTAATTTAGGTGTGCTGAATTTGAGGTAACAATGGATACAAAGATAGAAATATCCAACAGCAGATGATGATGTTGGTGTGTAGAAAGACAAGGGGTGGTCATCTACATTTGAAAATCATGTCTATGGAGGTGATAATTGAAATCATGGATGCTAATATGGCCAGCATATTAGCATCCTGAATGTGGAAAAAGGATGGAAGTCCCAGGATAAAGTCCTCAGTTACACCCATTCATAGATAATCACACATGCTTCATAATGTAGGGAAGAAGGAGAATTTATCCGAGAAGTAGAGGAAGATCCAGGACACTGCACCATCATTAAAAACACAAAGGATAGAATATTCAGGAGGAGATGCTTTGAAGGATAACACAGAGATCAAGGAGGAGGAGGACAAAAAAAAAGGGGCCATTAGATGTAATGAATCAATAAATACTTAAGTGCCTACTATGTGTCAGGAATTGTGTTAATCACTGGGGATACAAAAAGATGCTTAAGAATTCACAATCTAACAAGAAAGACAACAAGCAAACAAATATGTACAAATAGTACATGCAGGATTAATAGGAAATAATTAATAGAGGGAAGCCATTGGAATTAAGAGATTTGGGAAATTATTTTTGTAGAAGGAAGGATATGGTTGGGAGTTAAGGAAAGATTATGTGATTTAAAGTTTATTTGAGTTGATTGGTAGTCAGATTATCAGAAGTGATTAGTGAATAGGAGTAAAAGATGATTTTTTTTCCTAGGATTTTGACAATCAGAGAGAGGAAGGATAAAAGATAATAACTGGAAAACTGGTAGAGTTGAGGGAAGGTTTTGTTGTTGATGTCCATCATTGTAGCTCTTGTTTTATGAAAGATAGAGATGGTTCATTTGTAATCATTAGGAAGAAACCAGTGAATAAAAGGGAATTGAAGACTAGAGAAGGAGATGACAATTAAAAGAATAAAATGCAAGAGGAAGACAGGAGAGTTAGAGGACCTGGGACACAATAGAGATTGTTCTTGTTATAGAAAAAATAAAATTTTATTCTAAAATAGACATAAAAGAGGAGAGAATTAGGAATGATATTGAGGGGATTTGAGAAATGGGCAAGGTCCTCTGCTGAAAAAGAATGAGGGCTGAAAAAGAATAGCATAGGTGATTTGAATAGAGAATAGATTTGGAGAAAAAGTTTCAGGGAATGCAAGTCAGTCAGGAAAGAATTAAAGGATTGTTGTGCAATAGTGAGAGCCCAGTTAAAATTAAATGATATAAATTTGTAGTTGACCCATTTAGCATAGTTGTGTAACTTTCTATAGTATTGTTTAGCAATATGCAAATATGAATAATGAATCCTCTTTTATTTTTACTGTGACCCCATTGTTAGGATTGTATTTGAAGGATAAGCCTAAAAGGAAACAAAGAATTATCTGTGTAAAACTATCAATTACACCTTTATTTGGAATATTTAAAGGCTCAGAATATTCCATGCCTTCAATAATTGGTATATGGCTGAATAAGTTCTGTCTTACAAATGTGATTATGCTTTCATAATTACACTTTTATAAAAAAAACTATAGGAAGACATATGAAATGGCAAATTATAAAGACAAAAAGTTAAGAACTGACAACGTTTATATACTTTAAAAGGCAACAAATTCCTAAAGATAGTTCAAAAGAATATAAAAACATAAAGGGATTTGTGGCTATTATTTATTAAAGGGAACATACATTTAAAACAAAGACGGTGAAACTGAAAATGAAAGTCAGACAGTTGAGGCAAAAAATGGCTGCTATTATTATGATAATCTCAAAGAAAAATGGAAAACATTTTGAATATTTGGTTCAAATCTTTCATTTTAAACAATAGAAAACTGAAACCAGTGTGGCAAATGACATATTCAAGTTTGCACAAAGTAAATAGTAAAGTCAGAAGTAAAGCTTAGATATAAAACGTCTAGGAATAAAACTTCTGATATCAAAGCCAGAACTTTATCTCAATTTTTTTGCTAGCTCTAAACTATGTCTAATGTTAATATTATAAAATCTTAATAATATTCAAATTACTTTGTAGACTTAATATGATAATGACAGGTTTTTAAGTAGACAGATAAAATAGAAGCAATTTCTGTGGATGAACAAACTGAGAAGAACATCTAGGGGAATTATGACAAGGGAAAGGAAAAAAAGAACCATGTACCATTTTAAAATTACAGGACACAAAATAAATGGGTTTGTTTTCATGAAATAGTTTTTTTCCCCTTAAAACAAAATGTATATAGAATAAGAAGAAAATAAATAATTTTTGCAGGAGGAAACTTAGCCATAAATATCTCGATTAAAAATCTAATATTGAAAATCTATAATCAATTGATATGTTAACAAAAATTGAAAATCATTTCCAAAAGAGAAATGGTCAAATTTAATTAATAGGAAGTTATAAGAGAGGGAAATATGGGTTAATCATAACCACTTGAAAAATTCTTCAAACTCTATCATCCCACTTTTCCATTAAGAGTAGAGAAACAAATAAGTGGAGAGACATTTGAAAGTTAATCTGAGGAGGCCTAGGTGAAAGCTCAGATCAGGCAATGTCTGAACTTCTCTGTGGGTCTGGAGAGCTTTGAGAAGAATTTCCACTCCAAAATTTTAAACATATATCAATAGGAGTAACCAACTATGCTGTTATTAGAAATTACTCATCCATTTGTTTTCCATTTTCTCACCTGGACAGTCTCCAATGGGCATCTAGAAAACTTTCCCCTTCTCAAGTGGTAAGTGAGATATAAATGTTAAACAGGAAGTAGTCCCTGCTTTCAAACTCCTTACACTAAAGAGGGAAAAATAAGTCATATACACAACAGAATAAAATCCTCGATATTTATTTAAGACTTTAAGTTCCTTGGGTTTGGCTATAGGAAGAATTGTCTGGATCTTAGTACAAAACACAGAGAAGCTGTTCTTCAGTCAGAGCCCTTGGTGGTAAAAATGGTTCTTGGCCATAGAAGTGAAGGATGCATCCTGATGACCTAATTCTTTTATTTATTTATTTATCCATTCACTCATTTATTTATTTATTTATTCATTCACTCCTTCATCCATTTATCTATCTATCTGTTCATTTATCTATCTGTCTATTTATTTATTTTATTATTATAGCCTTTTATTTGAAAAATATATGCATGGGTAATTTTTCAACATTGACCCTTGCAAAACCTTGTCTTCCAAATTTTCCCTTCCTTCCCTCATCCCCTCTCCTAGATGGAAGGTAGTCCAATAAATATTGAACATGTTAATGTTAAATCCAATATATGTATACATATTTACATAGTTACCTTATAGTACAAGAAAAATCAGATTTAGAAAGAAAGGAAAAAAAAACCTGAGAAGGAAAACAAAAATGCAGCAAACAATAGCAGAAATAGTGCAAATGCTATGTTGTGGTCCACATTCATTTCCCATAGTTCTCTCTCTGAGTATAGATGGCTTTCTTCATCACTGAACAATTGGAACTGGTTTGAGTCATGTCATTGTTGAAGAAAGCCATGCCCATCAGAGTTAATCATTATATAGTCTTCTTGTTGCCATGTATAATGATCTCCTGGTTCTGTTCATTTCATTTATCATCAGTTTATATAATTCTCTCCAGGTCTCTCTGACATCATCTTATTGGTCATTTCTTACAGAAAAATATTATTTTATAACATTCATATACCATAGCTTATTCAGTCATTTTCCAATTGATGGGCTATCCATTCAGGTTCCAGTTTCTTGCCACCACAAAGAGGGCTGCCACAAACATTTTTGTGCATGTGGATCCCTTTTCCTCCTTGACTTTGTTTCACTTCTCTGAGATCAATGATTACTAGCCCCACTTTTCTTTTTCTAAAGAATTTTACTTCTAAAACTTGTTATATTATTTGGATACATCTCTCATTTTCCTGTCCCTGCTAACTCTTTTATTTAATTCTACTCCTTAACATACCTTGCTATTACTTTACATTCCCCCAGGTACTGATCCCTCCCTTGTCTTTTCTCCCAAACTTATAT